>NW_025919275.1:0-50278 GCF_907164915.1 Impatiens glandulifera
ATTAAAGTACAGTACATCTACATTAACAGAAAAGAGATGGTCGTTAAAGAAAATACTTAAAATCAAAAGCAATGTTGCAGGTTTGTACAATATTCGATTAGGAGACGGGAGAGGCATATTGTTCTGGCACGATCCCTGGTTCAAGAACTAGCCACTCATTCACAAAGAAGAGTTTAGAAACACACGAATTAAAATGGATTGTTCAACAATTAAAGTTAGAGACATCAAAGAAGGGATTTAGAACTCGCTACTAAGTAAAATTCCGGAAAGGCATAGAATTATTGACCACATACATAGTACACATGCACTTGTACGAAAGACCTGACAATCACAAATGGATTGTAGAAGAAAATGGAAAACTTGCAACAAGCAGGGTGTGGGACGCCATTCGAGATAAAGAATAAAAGGTAGATTGGGATCCCCTGGTTTGGTCGACAAAGATTATAACGTGACATTTGTTTACCCTATGGTTCACTTTCTGGGAAAGGCTCAGCACTAGAGATCGAATAAGCAAATACATGAGTATCCCAGACGTGAGCTGTCTTCTGTGCAATAGGAATGAAGAAACGATCGATCAACTGTTTGGTAGCTGCCATGTCGTTTCAAAAATTTGGGACAGATTCACCAGTAGCTTAAAGTTGACCAGCTTCCGAAGAACTAAAAGGAGATCAAAGCAACAACAATTCTCAAAGCCAAAAGCATCTGATTCAATTAGAACCTACACAAGTGTTTATTTGGAGCAGTAGTCGGGAATGCGGAGACGGATTCCAAAGACAACATAATTGGAATATCATAAACTAGTTTAGAAAACCTAATTGTGAGATAACAATTTGCGATTATTTTTCGTTTTAATTTATTTGATTGTTATGAAACCAAAATCATTTCTAGGCCTGTCTAGAATGATTCACAAAACTCTGGGTCTTTTAGGGATAATCTATCATTTTGGCTAAAGATAATGTTTAGAAAGAAACTCAAAAATTGATGTAGAAACAGTTTTAATAATTTGTAAATTGAATTTCCAACTTGTTTTGATTTATCAAACATAAACAAATACTTTGATTTCCTCTTCTCAACAATCCTTGCATGGTTTTTACCCACACACCTATTCAAACAATGGTCTTGGGATTCTAGATCATCAATTTCTCATATCCACCTTTATAGAACCATATGACCCACTTCATAGTCTCCCTTTGTGTCATTCTTGGATTTTACATTAATCTTGTATTCATCCTCAACGACTAGCCGACAATTTGGCCTATTCCAAACCATCACAAACCATAAGGAACAAGTGACATGCCTCTATCTTCTCCATCTCAACTTCATTATTTGGTTAGTCTCCCTAACACCTTGAAGTGGACTACCAACTAAATACACTCCCTTGCAAAGGACATAAAAAATCTATAAACATCTATTTGTAGGTAACTTAGTTGACCAACTTGAAATAATTTTCTGCACACGCCTTTATTGATTATCATTTTAAACGACCCACTTGATTTCTCCAACGTGTTTATGTCCATATTCTTTTTAAGCATATACATCAGTTCTCAAATAGTTTTTATGTCTTTGAAAGCAAAGGGGCCATACCTTCAACTTTTTTTGGAAAATACACAACAATCAATAAATCTCTTTCAATGAATTTCCCACCATAAATCTATCATAACCCTTGCACCACTAACTAGGTGATCATCTTTGTAGTGCAAGTTCTATTCAAAATCAAAAGTTGTGAAATGAAACAAAAAGAATATTACATTCCAATTATATTACAATCCAATCATATTTTCTTCAAATTACTACCATATACATTTTATGAAGGATTGATTGTTCTTACTTATCAGTAAGAACAACTTATTCTATTTAGTGCATACATAAGAGAAAACATACCTTAAAGAGTTCTAAAATGTGCCTTTTGTTTTTTATACACAAGTAACTTTCTTGTTTCTTAGACAATTTGTAAATGTATCTCAGAAGTTTGAAGTCAATTATTAACACATATCTTCTATTTAACTTTCATTTCTTATTATTTTAGTTTTTTTTTTGTGTAGAAACATATCTTCTCATTTACTTACAATTTAAGTTGACTCAATATTACTTAAAAACATTCTCCTCAATAATTCAACTCATATTTTTACTGGTCTAATAAAATTAACACATATATAAACAAATAAATTTTAAACCAGTTGTAATAATAAAAGTGGGATGAAACTATACACAATTTATTTTGTTATATTCTAAAGTCTTAAATGTTAAACTTTTGAAGATCTAATTAAACATAAGAAACATTTCTTAAACAGTTCACCTCTTAACTCGAGATCAATCTTGAACTAGAGTTTTAGTACAATTCCATATTTCGAATAATTTATCAAGGAATTTTTTTTATTTTCTACTCTTAACTCCAAGTTATATGTTGCATATAGAAATTTCCCATAATAAAACATCAGTCTATCTAGAAAATCAAACATTCAGCTAGTGCATGCATGTGTATGCAAAATGATGTTTATAATTTTGGGGCTAGTCATTACCTTTTTCTGAATCCCCATAAACAAGTCTTGTTCTGTAGTACTTAAATCATGATACAGTAATTAACACAAATCAACACACTCCATACATTTTCATATATATTACTATATAGTATTTTATACATGGTTAAAACAGTTGTGGATTAACAAGTGAGTAATGGCTAGAAGTTAAGTTTATTAATTTCTTTTGCATGATACAGTAATTAAATATATTTTCCTTAATTAACTCATAGTTCATATGTTTCTTTTTCTTCTTTCCTTTTTTTTTTTAATCAATTTTGAAACATTAAAAAAATTGAATATATAGCCTTGCCAACTGAAGATTTTATTATTGTAACTAATTTTCTTTTGAAATGTAACATTCTTTTTTTTTTGTTATTTATCTTATAATTGGCACGAATAACTGAATAATTCTATTGTGGGGATTCTAAACCATGAATTAGTGAAAGAGGCATGCTGAAATATAAAGGCAGGTATTAATGTGTATTCTAGAGAATCATTTTAGTGTCGTGTTTGGCATTCACTCTCATTAGTGTCATCTATAGTTTCTAGATGTAAATTATATTGTAAAAGGAGAGTTGAAGATGTTTATAATAATTCTCCTGTTAATTTTGTTGATTATATTATATATTGTTTTTACAGATTCCCTTGTTTGGCATTCACTATCTCTAGTGTCAAGTATAGTTTCTAGATGTAAGTTATATTGTAAAAATGAGAGTCAATGTTTATAATAATTTTCTGTTAAATTTGTTGATTATAATTATATATTTATTGTTTTTTTACGGATTCATAAATCACAATTTATTTGCTCAAATTTTCAATTTAACGTGCATATAGGGTGCTTCAAATTTGTAGAATTTTCATGTAAAATCTCAATTTCAACTTTAATTGATTCTAATGTGATATAGTAATTTTCCAAGATTCTTCTAACCTCCAAAAGTTGTGTAAGACATGGCTCTAAGTTTATAGCAAGAGAAACATAATTAACTTCAAAATACCAAATTCCCATTGGTCCATAATCTATACACCTCAACTCATGGAATTCTTCATCAATAAACTCATTAATTAATATCATCCAGACTTAGGGAGAAACACATTAAACCATTGATATGGTAAGAGTTTCAATAATTTCTAAATTGAATTTTCATTTTGTTGTGATTTAATTAAGCATAAACACATAATAAAAATCTCCTATAGTACTCAACAATTTTTGCGTAGTTTCTGTCCACAAACCCAACCAAACATAGTGGCCTGGGATTCCCATGTCCTCCATTTCTATGGTCCACCTTAGAACCACAAGACCAACTTCATAGCCTCCTTTCGTTTAATTATCAGATTTGACATGAATCATTATTTCATCTTAAATGAGTAGGAAATAATTGGTTGATTTCTCATTTCACAGCATTTTCAAATTCACCCATTTCATTTCAACATTATTAGTTACTTCAACTTTAACAAATGCCATCACACATGTGTTCTTAACATCCAATTAATAGTCCACCTCATAATAATTGTATAATTGACTACTTTGTCGCAAAATATATTCACATCACACAAAATAAAAATGAACTTACATTTTTCAGGACAAACGAAGTTAGACAGTTTTTTATTAACTTATTGTGAAATAAAAATGGTATGTATACCTACAATAGTCCTGATAAACAAAAGTTAAACAAATACATTAACATATATAAGGAGGAGGGAGATTAGAGGGACAAAAAAAATCATTGAAACTATATACTAGTCCCAATAGACACATACGCAAACCAACCCATTATTAAAATATCCATTATTGACACAAACCTTGTCCATTCATATTTGCTAAGCTAATTTCTGGCATTCAAAAGACAAAACGAAGAAGCAAATAACAACTAAAAATAGAAATATGTACTCAATATATGTCAACGAACCTCGACATGCCGAAAAGATCATTGTAATATTTGCAAATGATACTAGACCGCCTTATTCCACTTTAATGCTTATATAAATATATGTATGCTAGATAAATAGTATTTGGAATATATATATACCTCAATTCAATTAAACAATAATAGTTGAACAAATACAATATATTTGGCATCAATGTTTGGCCAAAGGTTTACCTAAAAGATTATCCCATAAATAACAAGCATAATATGAGTCTATTAAGAAACTAATATGTTGACATGATCTCATAATCAAAATTTCATTAGAAAATAATTGAAGTTAAAGCTGAAACTAGTTTTTGGATGGTGTTCTAATAATTTTTTAGGTGTGATTATTTAGTATTTTAGTATAAAAGTCATGATCCAAATGAATTTTATTTTTAGATCATTGTAATTAACAAATATAATTGTGAAAATATTGCCAATTAAGTGTATTTGAGTGATTCCCTAATTGGGCGTTTACCAACAAATAACCGAAAAAATATAAAACTAGACTTTTTTCATCGCATACTTTATCATTTCCATAGGCATTTATCCCAAGTAGTTGGGGTTGTTTATATTTCAGAACTATAATAACTAACTTAATGTTAGTTATATGTAACAGTAATGGTCCCCATTTAAATTACGGTCAATTCTTTTTTGCATCCCCATCAACAGAGAGAGAAACCTATTGACGTACTCATTAAATGTAAGAACCATTCCATATAAGAAATGTTTAAGGAAAGAGATTAAAGAATCATTCAACCATGCAAAGTCTAAGAAAGAGAAGATTCATGGTTCATCAACTTAAGGTACGCTTCTGCCGCATTCAAAATTTAATTTTTCACACATTAAATTATGATCTAATTAGCATAATTCTAACATCATTAACCCCAAAGCATGTCGAATTTCGAGGATGAAGAAATTGAGCAAATTTAGGGGATTTCAAAATGGAGACACTAGACTATAAATTAGGACTAAGGGTGAGTTGGGTAAGGTTTAGAAATTCAAAAGGGAATGATTAGAGAAGATTTAAGGCATAAGAACCTTCACCAAAAAATCCATCATTATAACTCAAGCTTCAAGCTTCAATTTTTTTTTGAAATTTCTAAGAAAGGGTTCTAAACCCATTTATAGTCTATCAAAATGCTTCTAAAGATTGTAAGGAGTCTTTGCAAATTTTCGGTTTTAGTCACTTTTGGCCCTTACTTAGAATAGGTATGCTGCACTTTTATTTATACATATTATAGTTATGAACTATGATTGACATAGAATCTACATGAATATGATGAGATTGAGAATGGTTCATTAGTCATAGACTAGAACTAAGCTTTTAGCCATAGAAGGAAGCCAATGTTTTAAATTATTCTTTAGTAAATAATTATTTTGAATAAAATACAAACAATTTCGGAGTAGAGACTATAAATATGGGCACGCTGGGTATAGCGCTGAGGCTTTTTTGTATGTGTAACCAAGTACCAGACTTAATAATATTTCTGTATATATTTTCTTTCAAGTGAGGACTCCGACAAAAAGAAAATTAGGCGGCGACTCTCGCAAAGAACCAACATTGTGCGGACCAATTTAAAGCGTACAATAATATAAATCTCTTAGGTTCGAACTTGTATGTCATTTACAATTTTAAACATACAAAGCAATATGTTTTAATTTAATTGCTCCACTCCGGGAATAGGTTAACCCGCAAATTAACAATCAGATTCGTTACTTCCATAAAATAGGTATGAATTGTGGTTTAAGTATCCTATAATCAATTATTATAATAAAATGATATAAATTATAAGAAAAAAAAAACAGTAATAAAAATTGTCAATGAATTGTTAGTTCTCATCTCAGAATATTAAAAAAAAATCAATCTAATTTGTTTTGGTCTGAATTATATCCCAATTGCTCTTCTTTGGATTGATTCTTTGAAACGTTTGTTTCCAAGCTTTCTTACAAGATCTAAATTGGTTTTAGATCCAGGTTCATAATAAAACTCCATACATATTATATTATTATTATAAATATATATATATATATATATATATAATTTATAGTTGAGATAAAAAAATATTATATTTAAGTTCCAATCAGATGGTGCTAAATGTGTGGGAAGAATTTGTACCACTTTCAATTCCTGCCATTTTCTTACACCAAAGGAGAAAGATATTGATCATTTGTTTAGTGTCTACCTTCAAATAAATAGAGAAAAGATTAAGTGAATAATTTTTTATATTAATTATGCAATTAATTAAAATATGCCATCTTACTAATTCATTTAATCGCCCTTAAACTATGGATTAATGATGAAATTTACTCTTTTAAGTATCAAACTTTTGAATATCCTCTCAAACTATGTATTTGTTTCAAATCTACTATTTTTAACGTTGTTTCATAACGTTGTTTAATTTTAAATTTAATAATTAATAATTTAAACATTTACAAATATATTTCATTAGTGAATACAAAAAAAACAATAAATATATTAATAAGCTGCGTTCTCAATTCCTTGCACAATTTTCAACAAGGTGAGGATGTTCCAATTTATATATATATATATATATATATATATATATATATATATATATATATATATATATATTACTACTTCATTATCTTAACTTTTTGTTTAGGCCCTACCATATAGTAGATTATTGCTCCAAATGTGAATATGTAGATCTTCAAATAAAGTAAAAGTACTTCTCGGTTGTCTTTTTTTAATGACCTAATTTCGAAGGTAATTCCATGTTTTTTCAACATAATTAATATTGTCCATACACTTATTAAGTTTATCCTCACAACATAACTATATGAGAAATAACAAAATTGATCTAGTGCCTAGTAACCATGTTACTCCACTAAACAACATTGTTGCTGACTTCAAATTATTTCCAAAGAAATTGAAGTTGTGAAATGATCACTTTTTTTTTCTCCCCTTCTAAATTTAGGACTATAAAGTTTAGACTTTTTCCCCTTAAAATTTACAAATTCTTATGAAATCTTTCTAAAAAGTGAAAAAAAATGTAGGAATCAACGGTTAGAATCTTTTCATAAATTTTAAACTATTTATTAGGGAAAAAAATCAAATTTAAGTTACATTCTTAATCTATGTATGAGTTCATCCAATCTGTTGACTTTTGCAAATTAAGTTATCATGACCTACTAAAATATCTGAGGACTCTATCCATCTCCTTTTATGAATATCTGATGTACTAATTTCGAAATATCTCAATTAAGTTCATAAACTCAAGCCTCATAATAAGTTGAACTCCATCATACTAAGAATCCTTCTAAAACAATACATGTTCCTCAATCTTTATTTTAAAATGGAGAAGACTCCATGCACATATTATGATTTTCCAAGAATTTGTTGGTTGTTAAGTAACTGTCTTCAATAATCTAATCTTTGTAGAAATAGAGAATAAGATTATTTATATTATGTATAGAGAGAATGAACGAGATACAATTTAAGATAGATACAATTTAAGATAAATGAGAATACGATGATTTACAATGTCTAGATAGAAAGAATGTGATAAAATTTAAAATAAATGATGTTGTCAATTTGACCTTTAAACTGGTGAATTTCATAATAAATACATATTTTAGGATTAATTGTTTTAGATATCAAAATGTCTTTAAGGACATATGTCAAAACTAGTCCATGTTTTAAGGCCAGATATATATGGATTAACAATTTTTCTTATAATGCATATGACCCATTCAAGACCATTCAATGACTTACTAATTGTAAATTCTAATAATTATGAATTCAAAAAACTGCATAGCACTATATTTCTTTATTACTTACGTACCTCGTCTCCCGTATTCACATTACAACAAAATAATATGAAAGCAAAAATTTTGTTATTAAATTACAAAATTAAGTCTTTTGCAGTCTCATAATGATTATGTTAGTGATTGAGTAAGGGCTCTAATAAACCAATTATTATATTTTTCTAATAATTTTTTCTTTTAAATATTTTTATTAATGTTCTTATTTTCTTTAGTTATAATATCCTCTTATTTTTGTTTTAATTTGGTATTTTATTTAAATAGTCAATGCTAATATTTTTTATTGGTCTTAATCCAATCATATGTGTTTTTTATTTTTTTAGCAAACACATTGTCATCCTTTCATTATGACGATTTTTTTTCAGGTGTTGATTCACCCCATCATTCTATGCCCATGAAATTCTACTTTCTTCGATAGTTTTCTTTTTAGGCAACACACTGTCATTCCGTCTTTGAATGGATCTCGAGACTAATAAGTAACTTCAGAATTTATTTTCAGTTTTTGTTTCACCCCAGCATCAATTTGATTATAAATTTTTCGCTAGTTTATTAGTCAAGACATTGTCATCATTAATTGGATAGAGCTCACAAATTTATGAAGTTTGAGGAACCAACATCAACATTTCACAGTCTTGTCTTCAACCTCAAGTAGTTCAAGTCATTTCTATCTTCAGTAGAGGAAATATGTTATAATATATAATAATATTTTTTTGTAAGATATTATCACAATATTATAAATTGTGATAATATCATTATTATACTATATTAGTTTTCTTATAACTCTAAAGTAAATGTAACTCTAAAATAATAACATACAATACAATCTTTTATCATTCTAATATGGTATTAGAGCCAAAATTTTATTTTTGAACTACAAAATCTAATATTTCGTTGCCTTCATCAATGGTTAATTTAATCATTGATGGAGGGCTCTAATATAACTCTAATAATTTTTTTTATATTTTTAATTATATATTTTCTTTTTTAATATATCGGTTAATGTTCTTAATTTATTCGGAAATCATATTCTCTGATTTGTTGTTTCACCCAACATTCTATTCCAATGGGATTTCCCACTTCGTTAGTTTATCATTAAACATACTTATCATATCATTTGATAGATTTCAACAATCATGGGTTTATGAAGTTTGAAGAACATAATATCAGTATTTTACTGTCTCGCCTTCAACTTCAAGTTGTTCAAATTCTTTTAATATTGAGTTTGAAAAGGGATATTAAAATATATAATAATATATTTATAAGATATTATCATCACAATATTTTTTTTGAAAAATGACTTATTTGCCATTTTTATTATAATCACAAAAGGGAAAGAAAAATCAATATGTGTTCGTTTGTATCATTTTAGACAAACCCTAAAATTAATACTTATGAAATATGTGTTCGTTTGTATCATTTTAGACAAACCCTAAAATTGATACTTATGAAAATAAATGACATAATTCATAAACACACATTAGTAAATAAAAATTACAAAACACTTTTGAACAACTAAAGAGCCTTATACAAATCTAATTTTAGGACTTCATCGAACTTGATTTCCCATTCCCAACATAGCTCCCAATTTCTCGGTGTGAATGGAATACGCCTCCACGTGTGAATTAGAGTGTGGCCGTTATGATAATATCATTCCAAATTTGATCTTCGATTCTTCTAGCTCTCGAAAAGACCATAGCATTCCTTTTTGTCCATATATGATATACAACCGCCCAAAATTGCACTTCATGACGTTAACAAAAAAATGAGCTTCCCTTAGCCTTTTCAATATTAAATCCTTTATTTGGTGCCAATATATAGGAAAATCCAGCAGCTCCATATCTTAAGCGAACCATCTCCACATTTTAGCGATAAAAAGATAATCGCCAAACAAATGATTTATATATTCTTCCTCCATTGAGCATAAAACGTTGCAAGTACTCAGAATTAACATATACTTACTAATCCGATCCCTAATCGAAAGAAGGTTACAGAAAGCATGCCATAGGATGAATCAATGATGTGAGATGATCTTAGAGGACCACACCACGGGCATCCACTCCACAACCGACCCCCTCTCTCAGATTACATCCCATACTTCGCTGGATTTTAGTCTTCCGTCCTCATAATTAAGAAGAACCACGGGTCATGCCAAAATAGCGTGCCTCGATTGTCCCCCAACCGGATGTCATATAACGAAGTAATGCTGATTTTGAGTTTTAAAGTTTTCTTTAACGACCAGTCCATTCCATCCTTGATTTTACTCGTCCAAATACTTCTTTCCCATTTCATGAATCGAGAGTTTAACCATTTTATCCAGAGAGAATATTGTTTACGTTCAATCTTCCAAGGGTTCTTAAATGTTAGTACTTTTGTTCTATTCAATACAACTTTTCAACCCGATACCGCCTTCCTCCTTCGGTTTAAAAAATCTGTCCACTTAACCTTTTTACTCCCTTATTTTGTTTGCCCAAAATGAAGTCTCACAACAAAGTATCTATCTCCTTCATCACCTTTTTTAGAAGAACCAGTTGATGAGCCCAATACCCGACGATACCCATTTCCACACACTTAACCAACTCAATCCTCCCGACATATGTAAGATTCTTTGTTGCCCAACCTAAGATATTGTTCTTAACCTTTTCGTTTAATGACCGACAATTTATGATATGAATCTACTTTACTGTCAACGGGATCCCTAATTACCTCACCAGAAAGTTGCCCACCGCAATACCCATGTTACCATAAATTTCCTCCTTTGTCTCCTCCTTAACTCCTTCATAGAATCTAAACTTGTATTCTCGTTAATAGTAAGATCTTTAATCAGAAAAGAAAGTTGGTGCATCCCTTATGGTTTTAATGGATTCAACGTACGCGTTTACGAGAATGAACAAGTCGTCAACAAAGCATAAATGTGTAATCTCCTCCTCCTCATAGAATGGATAAAAGATGTATGGATGGTTCTTCTGGAATATAGTAAAGATGCTTTCAAAGACCTCCATATGAGGATGAAGTTAAACAAAGAGAGGAAATCCCCTTGCATCACCTTGTTTCCCCTCTTGAAGTAGTCTCTGTGAATCCTATTAATGCTAACTACAAAATAGGAGGTAGAAATACATTAAGAAATCCAATTTATATAAACTTTTAGAAAACCAGCAACTACCATGAAATCTTGAATAGTTTCTCATCTAACTGAATCAAAATTCTTTTTGATTTCTTTGAAAGTCACTCTCCGGGTTATGTTTCTTCTACCATAACTCTTAAGAAGGTTTTGCATGAGTAAAATGTTGTGAGATATAGTTCTACCTGGGACAAACGTGGATTGTCCTAGACTAAAAATCTATATGACACTTTTAAAACTTTTTGAAAGTATTTTTGAAATTATTTTATAAATGACATTGCAGTAAGATATTGGCTTACAATACTGAACTTTTCTAGGCACCAAAGTCTTAGGAATAAAAGTAAGAATTGTAGCATTCCATTGTTTCAACATCTTCTTGTTTTTAAAAAATTCCAACACTCCCTCGGTGACATCATGATCCACAATCGACCAATTCTCATAAAGAACTCAGCATTGAACCCATTCTGACCCAGAATTTTATTCTCATTGATGTTTAACAACGCTGTCTTGACATTCTTTAATTGTAACAACCTCGATCAAATTCCTAATATCTTCTGGTAAAATTATTGTATTGATGACCTGATAGAAGGTATTAAAGTGACTAGGTTGTTTTTTTAGTCCTCATAAGTTATCTATTGTACTGGACAACAAGGTCATGAACCCGCCTTTGCCCTTATGCATACTCCCCATCATCTTTCTTCAGCTTGTACACGTCGTTATGCAAGTTTCTGGATGAGCATTTTTTAAATTTGTTTTTGTATTTTTGTCACCAAGGATATCCAATTCTGCCTCGATTTTTGTGCTTTACAAAGTTTTCTTCTAACGAGCTCAAATTTCTGAATTTGCTAAGGGCAGTCTTCTCCTCTTCATTAGACACAACAAAGCTTGTTGGAGATTTTGGAGGATTCAGTCATTCAAAATCAGATTATTATTGAGGTGTAGATGCTAGTTTAGAGAAAGAAAAAATTCATGGGATTATGAAGAATCAAGATCTAGCATGGCAACATGATGAGCAATTAATGGATTTATGTTATCCAAAAATATGTTATTAAAGATCAACATTCAGTTAGGGTGGTACAAAAAGTGGGTAAAGTAGGTAGATTATGACAAAAGATGAATTATGTTGGGCTGGTATGTTTTAGGCAAATCATTAAATCTACTCAAGATCTGTGAATTATAAGGGCAAAAGAAAGTATTTCTCGGTAGTAAGGGGTTGAGAATGAGAAAATGGATCATAATTATGGAGTTGCTTGAATTTCTGATAGTTCAAGAGTTGTGGAAGATTCAGTTTCACCATTCAACAAATTCTATTTAAATTTATAATGAGGAAGAGGAAGAAGAGGATAATTCTAGTGATGGAAACTATTTCCCCGGAAAGAAAATATTTTCAAGTGAAACTGTCCAATCTCTAGCTTCTAAAATAAAAGGTTCTAAACAAGCATTAAATAGATAAATAAAAGATGTAGATTTGTCTATAAATAAGTCAACAAGAGCAAAATGGAGGGAAAGAAAGAAGAGAACTCGACTAGGAGAAAAAGGCAGCAAAGAGCCTAATTCTTTTTCGCATTCATGATAATCACAACGTGGAACATAAGAGGTCTCAATGACCCCCTTAAATGTAAAGAGTTCAAGAAGATTATTCAAAGGTACAAGATTACGATTTTCGGAATTCTAGAAACAAAGGTCAAATTGAAGAATGTGAATATAATTAGATCACTCTATTTTAATGAAAATTGGAATCTTAATCATAATTCAAATGCAAACACGGATAAAATTTGGGTGGGTTGGAATACTTATTTGGTGGAGGTCAAAAGTTTGTTTAGAAGTGAACATATTGTCGTGATGGATGTTAAGGTAACATTGACTAATATTCATGTTAGTGTGGTATATGGTAGAAATTCTGACTTCACTAGAAAGCAATAGTGGAGGAACTTGAATAGATGAATTAACTCTCCTAACTCATGAGCCGTTTTGGTAGAATTAGGCTTTTTAACGACCAACATTAGCGACGGTTAACACACGTCGTGATTAATATATATTATTAGTGTCGGCGACCATTCCTCCATGGTTAATAATATTTTTTAGTGTCGGCGATGTAACGCCGACGTTGATAAAAAAATATCAGCAATGACTTTCGTTGTCGACGTCGTGGCTAATATTCTGGCTTTCCCGCCACTCTCCCATCATTATTATCAGCCATGGTGTTCATTATGAATATCGTAGCTAAAAGTCTGGTTTCCCTCCTTTCCCTACCATTAATAAAAATAATATTAGCCATAGTGTTAATCGATAATATCACCCTCAGCGATAACATAACGTTGTGGCTGATATTCCTAAACTATTAGAGACAACTATAGTATAATGCAATGAATAATGTTATATATTCGTCAAAATTTGTAATGTTTTTGTGAGTTTCCGACGATATTTTTGACGAATTATTTCATTTGAAATATTCTATAGGAATATCCATTGAAAAGTTTGTGATGTTTCCATAGGAATATCCATCAAAAAGTTACTGATGTTCTTACCACAGAATTTCCGACGAATATTTGTTTATTAATAATATTTAAAACAAATAACTAACAATTTCTTACAACTATTAACACTAGTAAAAAAGTAATATTTAAAGGCGATTTTAACCGCTGTTAAAAGATAATTTCCCGTAGTTAAAGCTTATTAACTGCGGTTTAAATACCGTAGTCAACCGTCTTTAAAAGTTCCGCCGTTAAAAAAATAATAATCAATAAGGGCGGGAAAAATACCGTAGTTAATAGTCTATAACGGCGGTTTAATAAACCGCAGTTAATAGCCTCTAACTGCGCTTTTAAAAACCGTAGTTAAAGATATGTTTGTCGCGGTAAATTTACCGTAGTTAATAGTCTCCAACTGCGGTAATTTTACCGCCCTTATTAAGTAACATTTTTTAACGACGGAACTTTTAACTACGGTTGACTACGGTAAAATTACCGTAGTAAATAGTCTTTAACTGCAGTTTTATAAACTGAAGTTAGAAACTATTAACTACGGTAATTGTACCGCCCTAGTTAATAGTTTTTAACTACGGTTTATAAAACCGCCGTTATAGACTATTTTTTACCGATTGATTAATGATTTTAACAAAAAAAACTTTTAGAAAAATGATATATAGCGCGATCGTGAAAAAATATTAATAAGTTAATAGAAAAAAAAAATAAAAAAAATAAAAAAGAGGCCATAAAGAATAAATAAAAAAATATTTGATAAATAAAGTAATTAAAAAGTCATGAAAATAAAATAAAAATAAAAGAGATAAATTCATAATTCAACTAATCAGTGATATTAATTAGGGTTTAAGGTTTAGAATTTAGAATTTATGATTTAGGGTTTAGAGTTTAGGAGTTAGGATTTAGGGTTTAGATTTTATTTAAGCATATTGTTAAAATATTTAATGTGAGAGTTTGGTGTAAATTATTGAGTTATTTTAACCGTTAAATGAGAGATAATAAATATCAAACAAATGAGTAAAATAATAATCGTGAGATTAGGGATACATGGGATAAATTAATTTGTAGAGATAGAAAGAGAAATTATTTAATAAGAGGAGAGATAAATTAATTAATAAGAGTAGATAGATATGTATCATTCCTCAAACTTTTATATATTTAAAAATAAAAATAAAACCATTCAACAAAATAATTTATATTACTGTAAGTATAATTACATCAAGTTATTATTATAACAATTAACAATTTCTCTTCTTTCCTTTCTTCTTGTTTTTCGGTTGGGTTGAACAGTTTTCTTCCTTCCTTCCTTTTCTCTTCTTATTTATTATTTTTTTTTTGTCTTCCTTCCTTCCTTTTGTCTTCTTTCCTTCTTATTTTTGGGTTGGTTGAACAGCTTTCCTTCCTTCCATTTCTCTTCCTTTCTTCTTATTTTTGGGTTGGATTGAATAGATACTCAACTCTTTAAAATCTATAAAACATTCTTCTCAAATCTGTAAATAAAAATTTATAAATTAATAACGAATTATAATTTAATAATTATAACTAGTTTTAATAAATTTTATAAAAAAAAATAATCATTCAGTCCCTATATAAACATAATTTTCTAATAAATTTAATCATTTCATAAACATAATCTATATAAATAATTTTACAACCAAATAATATCAAATTTCTAATAATGAGCATACATTTTTAAGTTTTACACATTCAAAATATTAAGAACATTACATCATAAAATAAATATCAATTTAAAATTGAAATAAATTATCATTTTATACATAAAATCTCAATATATCTTCTCATTATGTGATCCAAGATAAAAGAATATTCATTTATTTTACTCAAATTATTATATTAGTAAAAAAATTAAAGAATCATTATAAAAGAAATCATACCTTATTATTTGGAGTTCTTGGGACTTGACAATTTTATTCAACATCTTGTCATCTCACATATTTCAAATTGAGTATATATAATCTAAATTTGAATCAAAATTTTTGTCATCTCACATATTTCAAATTGAGTATATATAATCATTTAATCTAATCTTTCAAAATAAGAAAATATGAGAGGTGATATGTGGGGAGGTGAGGATATGAGGGGGAGGCGAGGAAGTTACAGTGAAGAAATAATGGAATGAAGAGGTTAGGGAGATAAGATGAAGATGTAATGGAAGGTAAGGGAGATATGAATAAGTAATTGAGAATGTGGAAGTAGAGAGAGAGGAAACCACTTTGTCCAGCTTTAACAATAAAAATAAATAATTATAAATTTTATATACGTTTGATTTGTTTTAATTAAATTAATAAAAAAATATATTTAATTATTTTTTGACTAAATATTAAAATTTAGTCCATATAATTTTATTTTATCACGTATAGTGTATATACATTTTAAATATATAATTAAAATTTTGATAATATATATATATATATATATATATATATATATTTCATTTAAAGACATCTTATAATTTTAAACAAATTGCTTTTCTCACCCCCTCCCATATTCCCGCCCCCCATCCCACTCTTTAATTAACTCAAAAATTACTTATTTATCCCTATTAATTTTATATATTTACCTTTTATCTTATTTATTTATTTATTTTATTTAATTATTAAGTTTTTTATCATGACATATAATTAATTAATTAATTTTTAATATTTTTTCTATTTAAAAGATAAAAATCTAAAAGATATATAATTAATTTTAAATATTATATATGTTAGATAAATTAGATCGGATCAAAATAAGAACCTAACAAAATAAATTTCCTGTGTATGAGAACGGTTAAGAATTAGGTTCGGTCAAAGCAACTCAACCGGTCAAGCAACTCAACCGGTCAAGCAACACAACCGGCCAAGAACCTAACCGATCAAGAAGACAAGATCGGTCAGATAAGAAGGCCAAAATCGTTGGACACTCGGTTAACCTAAAGCTATGAAAAACCGGAAATCATCCGGTTAACCTAAACAACCGACCAGTGCAAATAGACACTTTGAGTATCTGTTGAAGATGATACCAAAGGGACAGACCTTAGTATTTCCATATTCATACAAGTTTGAGAACAATCTGCAGGCTGCAGAAGACCGTCCGACATTCCACTTCGGGATAAATTAGAGGCGCAATCCTCCAGGTGCAGGCAACTGTCCAACCAACAGTTGCCATATTGAGTAAAAGACAAACCTAGCCGGTTTGACCTATACACTGGAAGCCTAGACCGCCAGTTCTGAATCACTGAACCTCTGCTCAACCAATCAGATTCAAAGAGATGAAATGTGACCGTTGACACATTTCACCTATAAAAGAAGGAGCTGAAGAGGAGTAAATGCTGTTACTAATCACACCAGCTACAAGCTCCAGAAGTCACAAGCTACAAGAGAAAATATTTAAGAGCTGCACCAACCTAAGTCATAAGTGATCTTTATCTCTCTAAATTAAAGGATTTTAAGCGTGTATTTGAAGTGAGATTACAATTTCGGTGAGAATTGTACGAGTGTTATCGAGCAGCAAATAAGTCTCGATCGGATTGTGTTTGTGTATTCCTTAGTGAATATCCTTCTCGCGGTTTCGAGAGGAAGGAGTGACGTAGGAGTTTCATCTCCGAACATCCATAAAAACCTGTCTTGTTATTTACTTCCTGCCGGTCTTACATCCTAACCGGATTCTACCTAAACCGACTTACTGAGTTCCAAAACCGACCCACCCAACTCCAAACCGACTTTATCCAAATCCGGTTCTACTTATCTTATGTGTGTGCTGCTTCAACCTGAAATAAACCACTTCCGCACTTGAACTTGGTTCAAGGGTTTGTGACAGTTTGTGTAGTATTGAAACCCGGTGTTAATCTCTAACAGGATTAGCGCCAACCGTTGAGTGTTGTCAGACAGTGTTAACCGGCCAGACCCCGGTTCCCCAGTCACGACCTAGATCCTAACAATTGGTATCAGAGTAGTTAGTTTCAATACTCAAGCAAGCATGTCTTTCGATAAGCCTCCAATGCTAGAAGGTGACGACTTTGCCAACTGGAAGGCACGCATGCACCTGCACGACGAGATGCAGTTCATCCTGACTGAAGGACCGATAAAGATTGATAAAGAAAGGGAGGAATGGACAAAAGAAGACAGGAGAAGAAATAATCTGGATAACCATGCTAGAAACCGCATCACTAACGGTTTGGACAGAAATAGGTTTTGTAAAGTCAAAGATTGCAAAACCACAAAGGAAATATGGGAAGCGGTAGTTCAAATTCATGAGGGAAATGAAAGAACCAAGGAAAACAAGATAATGCTGACTACCCAGAAGTTTGAAAATATCAAGATGAAACCGGGAGAAACAATGAGGGAGTACAGTGACCGATTCACAGATGTGATAGACGAGCTATCAACTCTTGGAAAGAAATTTAACAACAAGGAAATCATCATGAAAGCGCTAAGATCTCTTCCAAGTGCATGGGATATAAAGACAATGGTGATGAGGGAATCAAACTGTCTAAGCAAGATGAAGCTACACGATTTGTTCGAAGATCTTAAGGCATATGAGTTTGAAATGAGATCTAGGACTGAAGATGAAGTTTCAGCCTCAACCTCCACTAAAGCCTTGGTCACATCCATAGAACCGGTTGCTCCTGCACCGATCAGAACTGTTGAACAGTTCACCGAGGATGCTATGGCAATTCTTGCTCAGAAATTTGGCAGATTCATGAAGAGAAGCCAACCGACAAACAACAACACTATAACTACGGTGATGAATCTAATATTAGATGTTATAACTGCAATTATTTGGGACATTTCAGGTGTGAATGCAGAAAACCGAGGCGTGATGACCGGAAATCGGATAATTAGAATCAAAGAAATAACTATCCACAAACCGATGAAGGAAGTGAAGTTCAGAAAGCACTGATAGCCGATGACGGAGGAAGCTTATGGGCTCGCAGTGACAGTGATGATGAACTCACATGTCTCATGGCAAATGAGGAACATGTATTTGATTCTCCCTGTGAAGAATTTACTAAAGATGAGTTATTTAATGCGCTGAATGACATGGTAGCAGAATATAAGAACCTATTAACACTAATACCAACCCAACTCAACTTTAGAACCAACCCCATAGCACCTATCTTCACCGAACCAAAGACCGTCCAACCTTATAAAATCCTAGAAACCGAGATAGTACCAGAACTATCCTCTAAGACCAAACAGGTCAAGGAGTTAGAGCTGACCGAAGAAGAAGATGCCCGAACTCAGTATCGAATAGCCGCATGGAAAAGATCAAGTGACATGGTGAACCAAATGTCTAGGTACAAGAGACATCCCAAATGCAAATTAGGTCTTGGGTACAAAAACAACAAATCCGCCTATCGGAACCATTCGGACAAAATGAAGCTCACAAAAGATAACCTTCCCTTTGTAAGATTTGTCAAGAGCTCTTCAACCGATAATGAGGAACAAAGTGCCTCATATCCGGAAGACGAACTAATCTATGTAAGTCCAACTGACTTCAAAAAATGGCTTGATCCTGAGAAAAAGAAAGCCAACCGGCCCAAAGGTAAGCAAGCCGATTCACGACCACATAAGATAAACCAAAGGCCACCTCCTAATAAGGCACTTTTAGGAAAGCAGAAAGACTCCAAACCGTGCAGGAAAACTAGTTAGAACCATAACCGGGAAAGTTGTCCGACTTATTAAAGTCTGGATACCTAAGGGACTAATCACTTGTGGACCCAAGTAAATGTGGGTACCAAATAGTTGTAAATATGTATATTTTGAAGGATATGAAGAAACGGCTAGGAAACTCCAAGTGGTACCTAGATAGCGGTTGCTCAAGACACATGACTGGAAACAACAATCTTCTAACCGACATCAGAATAGAAACCGGCGCAATGATCACCTTCGGTGATAACTCAAGAGGTAGAACTGTGGGAAAGGGTAAGATTGTCCATGGTAATTTAACAATTGATAATGTACTTTTAGTTGAGAACCTACATTTTAACCTGCTAAGCATTAGTCAGATGTGTGATGCTGGATACACTGTAGAATTCCTTAAACATGCATGCTTAGTTAAAAAATCTCAAGGTAACATACTACTAACCGGGTTTGGATAAAGTCGGTTTGGAATTTAGTAGGTCGGTTTGAGGTTCAGTAGATCGGTTAGGGTGATGTTAATCGGTTAGTATAAATCGGTTAGAACCTAGAGCCGACAGAAAGTAAATAACAAGACAAGTTTTTATGGATATTCGGAGATAAAACTCCTACGTCACCCCTTCTTCTCGAAACCGTGAGAAGGACATTCACTAAAGAATACACAAACACAATATCCGATCGAGACTTATTTGCTGCTCGATAAACACTCATACAATTCTTACCGAAATTGTAATCTCACTTCAAATGCACACTTAGACTTTGAATCTTGTAGAGAGAGATAAACTTAATTAATAACTCTTAAAACTTGTAGCTGGTGGAACTGGTAACTGCATTTACTCCTCTTCAGCTCCTTCTTTTATAGGTGAAATGTGCCAACGGTCACATTTCTTCTCCTTGAATCTGATTGGTTAAGGAGAGGTTCAGTGTTTCAGACCTGGCGGGTTAGACTTCCAATGCATAGGACAAACCGGCTAGGTTTTTCTTTTACTTAATGTAGCAACTGTCGGTTGGACAGTTTCCTGCACCTGGAAGGTTACGCCTCTGACTTATCCCAGAATGGAAAGATCTCTTCAAGCGATCTTCTGCAGCCTGCAGAATATCACCGAACTTGTATGGATATGGCAATGTTATAGTCTGTTCCTTTGGTATCATCTTCCGCAGATACTCAAAGTATATGTTTGCACCGATTTATAGATTGTACTTAATTTAATAGTTCTGACTTCTTTCTCAAATAGTCTTTTCATCGGTTTTCCGGTTGAGTGCATTTCGGTTTAGGATGTCTACCGGTTATTCATAGCTTCAGGTTAACCGAATGACTTCTGGTTTTGGTTAAATCTTTTGCCTTGTCTTCTGACCGGTCTTGTTTTCTTGATCGGTTGGATTCTTGACCGGTCAGATTTTTGACCGATCCTGGTTCTTAACCGTTCTTGCACAGGAAGTTTATTTTGTTAAGTTCTTATTTTAACCGGTCTAATTTATATAACAATTTCTCCCTTTTTGATTATTTTATTTAAAATATTCAAAATCATGTAAAAAGTAAAATGTAGGCCGGTTGTTTTAAGTGTTTCTTTGGCCGGATTTTTGGAAAAAACATAGAAAAAATTTTAGGAAATTGTTGGAGAATTTTTGGAAAAGTATTTTTTTTGAAGGAATGTTTTATCTTATCAATTTCTCCCTTTTTGATTATTTTATTTAAAATATTCAAAACCATGTAAAAAGTAAAATGTAGGTCGGTTTCCAAAAAGACTTTATATATATAGAAGTGGGAAATATACTAAAATTGACATAAGCGATAGATAATCTAAAACTTTTATTCCCTCTTTTTAGGCATGAATCTTTCCCGTAGGTAGTCAGCTATCATTCCCTTTCCCGGATTGCAGGGATCAGCGCCAACTCTGGAGGAGGATCAAATCTAAGACATTATTATTGGAACATTCTATCCAAGAAGGCTAGTTTTCTATTATATTTTCAATTCATCCAAAAGGTAGCAAAATCTAATGTTCATCTTTATTCATTTGTTTATAATTGATCATACTTTCAAAATTTTACTCCATTTTTTATTACTTGCAAATTAATATAAAATAATAAACAATAATTTATGCCTATAGGATCATATTTTGATGTTGTAGAGTTGGTTTACTATAAACTTACATATTTATGTATTTTAAAATACTTGAGTGTAGAGGAAATGAAGAAATCACAAATTACCTATTCGGGAGCTGCTGTATTGCTTCAGAGCTTTAAGATAGATTCTATAAAAGCCTAGAGCTAATCAGTTTCCCAAGAGAATGAAATGAAATCAAAGATACATCACTACTCAAAGCCAAGGGAAATAGTTTTGCAACAACGTGTTCAAGTGCGGCTTTGGAGCAGTGGTGTATAACATTTGGCAAGAACAAAATGCAAGGGTATATGGAAGAACCAGCAGGAGCGTTAAAGAGTTATGGAAAGATATTGTGTCGGATTGTAGCGCCCTTGCGGGAACGTGGACAAGAATTCTAAGCACGGAGCAGAACTAGAATATATGTAGGAACTAGAATTTACCATTTTTTAAACTCACAAGAATTGAAAACATTGTAATAAGATAATTCATTTACATTTTTAGCTTTTTAGCTTTTATTCAGAATGTTACGACTTCAAAATTATTATAGGCATTTCTAGAATGATCTCTTAAACTCGTAGTTTTTTCCTATTTTTGGGATTTTTTAATGAAATGACGCTAAGTCATTTTTCCCCAAAAAAATTTATTTTAGTGTTTAAATACGTACTCATATTTTTGTATTTATAAACATGAGTTTAACTATATTTTCGTCAAAATTGATGTGATTAACAAATATTTTGATGTTGAAACACATTGACAACTCTATTTTATTGAGACTTATACACATTTAAAATATGACAGAAGGTTTTTGAAGTAAATAAATAAAAAAAATTTGAAAAAAATTAATTAAATCAATAGATCCTTTTCGAAAATGCTTTTTACATCAAAAGTCGTCACCTAATTTTCTGCACTTAGAAAAAAGAAATATTGAGCATATAAAATGCTTTTTGAAAATATTCTTTTATATACGGTTTAGTATTTGGTTACACGTGAGAAGGTGCTTGACGTTATGTGTCATATGCCCGTCTTAAATAGAACGTTCTCAACTTAAAATATTTTGACCACTATTTTTCCAAAAAAAAAAAATTTACACTTATAATTATTTGTAGATACTCTAGCCGGTAAGTCTAACGTATACCCTAACCTAAAATATAAGGATAAAATAGTATAAAGAATTCATAGAAACAATGCCTTAACTGAATGACTACTTTTGAAAATCAGCAAATAATTCAAAACTATTAAAGTCATTTTTTTATTATCACAAATTAATTTTCTGGGCATAAATAATTAATTGATTATGTATTTTTGGGTTTTAAAAAGAAATTTATAATTAAAACAAGATGAGTAAATGTCAAAAATCAGCCAAACAAGCCCTTGTTGAGGTGTTCCTTGCCATTGTTGGCGGGTTTTAAATTTTGGATAAACAGATAAGGGTTTTCTATTATGAAAATAGGTTAGAGTATAAATATATTTTTTAGCATTTCCTCATAACACAGTAAGGTTGAGAGAGTGAATAGATCTAGGGTTTTATAATTTCTTTCTTATTCTTTGGCTGATCTAAAGAGAAAGATTGGGGAAGCTTTTGATTTTGGATTATTCCAATCATTCCTAATATAATGATTTTTTTCATTTGAGAGTAGGGGCATGTAAGTTTCTACTATTGATATTTCTTTGATTTAGTGAAACTTATCCCTCCCGTGGACGTGGATGGATTTTGACCGAACCACGTATATTGTGTTGTTATTTTTTTTTGTGTTATTCTAGTTCTTGGTAAATCTGTTGTTCGTCATAGACGATTTGGAAATTGATTTATTACAGGTTTGATTTATAAGAAGATCCTTAGTTTTGCTATCGCAAAACCCAACAGTGGTATCATAGTAGTATTGATTGGTTATCTGTTACCATTGGAGTAGAGTGCTTTGTTGGTTACATGACAAAATTCAATGAGGAGATCAATTGGTTTCTTTGATATGGTTTTTGTCAGTTGTTAAGAAAATAATAATGGGGAAATCTAGACCTGATATGGTGAGTCTAAATGGTGCAAACTACAGGCAATGGAAACTGATGATTAGTGATCTATTTGTTTTAGATTATTTGAATGATGCAATTGAAAATGAGGGTGTTAGCCCTGAGAGTACAAAAGAAGCTGATTGGAAAAAGATAGATAGAAAGGCGTTTATCTTTATTCGTTCCTAGGTTGGTGTAAATGTTGTGCACCATGTTGATAACAAGACTACGTCGTACAATGTGTGGAGAAAACTTGAAGCTCTTTATGCTGGGAGGTCAGTAGGGAATAAAGTAGCATTGATACAAAGACTGGTGAATCTAAAGTACATTGATAATATATCAATTGCAGAACACTTAAATGAATTTCAAAATATTTTGAATGAGCTAAGTAGTATGAAGATATACTTTGATGATGAGGTGAAAGTACTTTTAGTTCTTGGATCTTTGCCTACAAGTTGGGAGACACTTATTATTACTCTCAACAACTCAACACCAAATGATAAAGTCAACATGGCATTTGTCACCAATTCTTTACTTGATGAAGTGAATCGAAAGGGGGATAAACCCTCTAATTTTGATACGTTGGTCTGATAGAGGAAGATCAAAGGATAATAGAAGTGATTCGAGTAGTGGTAAGCCTAGAAGAAAGTCTAGAGGTCCAAAGAAGGATGGTTCTTGTCATTACTGTGGTAAAATGGGTCATTAGAAAAACAAGTGTTGTAAATTTAAAAATGATAAAGAAAAGGGTATAGTGAATCCTAGAGAAAATAAAGAACATAGTGTAGATACATCTATTTATGCTTTAGATGGTGAACTGACATATGCTTCTAATTGTCAAGACTCATGTCTTAGCACATCATCAAATGAAACAACATTGATTGTTGATACAGGTACCTCAATCCATATTAGTCCACACAAAGGTTACTTCCAGTCCTACAAAACTAGTGATTATGGGGAGGTTTACATGGGTAACAGTGGTGTTTCCAAGATAGTTGGTCTGGGTGATATTAGAATCAAGACAAACATGGGTTGTTTCCTGACATTGAGAGATATAAGACATGTTCCTGATTTTATAATGAATTTGATTTCAGTAGGTAAAATCAATGATGGAGGCTACCATAATGTTTTCAGTGGTGGAGCATGGAAGCTAAGCAAGGGTTCATTGGTTGTTGCACGAGGTAAGAAATGTTGTTCCTTATATAAGACAAATTTGAAAATTGACTATGATGCATGATATTTTGTCGTGATGGAATCATCCTCTTAGTTGTAGCACAAGAGACTATGTCACATTAGTGAAAAGGGGCTGAATGTTTTGATCAAGAAGAATGAGTTTCCGAAACTCAAGGATGCTCATCTTGAAAATTGTGAGCATTGCTTGAAGGGAAGCAGAACAGAGTCTTTTTTAGTAAGTCGAAAGTGGAATTGAAAAAGAATGTCCTTGAACTGGTCCATACAGATGTTTGTGGTCCTATGAACATTAAATCTGATAGGATCGGTATAATCAATAGAGACGGGGGTATAACTATTGATGACAACTTTTGGAAAATAGTTTGATAGAAATCCTGTTAGGGATTAATATCACTTTCTATTCTTCACAAACCCTTGCAAACTCTTGAAGCGATTCAAGTGTGGAAACATTTGCTCAAGTTTGAAGTTAAAAACCAATGAAAGAAGAGAAGACATAATGTAAATGACACAGCAGTTTGTTTATGGATGTTCGGAGAAAACTCTCCTACGTCACCCCTTCTTTCAATCACCGGAAGGATTCACTATACTTCTATGAATCAAATACAATTTACTAGCTAGGTAACTGTTGAACAGAACAGACTTTGTTCAACTTATAATATGTTTAAGTATTTCACTGAGCTAGACATATTTTGATTCCCTCTTGAACTTGAAGATGTACAGATCAGAATGTGCAAGAGTAAGATTCATAGCATGTAAGGCTTATGAAATTAGTACACTCTTAAAAATTGTTGCTTTAGTGATGACTCTGTTAAACTGGCACGTCGACCGTTGTCCTTAAAGATCTATATATAGAAGACAATCACCAACGGTCGAATCTTCTAGATGGACACGTGGCAATCGCCCATTGGAAAGTCTCCATAGTATAAGAGTACAATAGGCTTTGTGCACAAGGATCGTAGTCGTACCAAACTAGTAGTGCGCAGGATATTCTTCTGAAACTGTCCTTTACTAATTAAGTAGTGGAGGAATATTCGCATGCATGGCATTCTTTCATTGGATGCAACTGGCTGTCGTACTGGACTGCGGGGATGAGTAGCATACAACTAGTTGATTGTGGGTAGACGGAAGATAACTTCAAGCAGCTGCTGAAGCAAGGCATTAGACGTGCTTTGTTAGACTGCCAAGTCTAAGGAAGTTAGACGCCTACGTCTAATAGCGAGATCCATTAGATCACCAAGTCTAATGGAGTTAGACTACACGTCTAACTACGTATTTGTTAGACTGCACATCTAAAACTACATATCTGTTAGACTGCACATCTAACTACGTATATGTTAGACTGCACGTCTAACTAGCAACACGTCTAATTAGCCTATTTCAAACTAAGTCTAACTTAGCATATTTGATGCACCTGCACAAAAACAAATAGACGGATTAGCTTCATTCTAAATCAAAGTTTTACTTAATGCATCATTAAAATAACATTAGTCAAAATAATTTGACCTAACAAAATCCATAGGTGGTGCTTCTTATTTTATAACCTTCATAGACAATGCATCTAGAAAGGTTTGGGTCTATGCTATAAAGTTCAAGGATGAGGTTGCAATAAGGTTTGAAGTTTTTCACAAGCTGGTTGAAAGAGAGATAGGAAAAAACTAATGAGGGTGCGGTTAGATAATAGAGAAGAGTACATAGTTTAATTTGATGATTATTGCAAAGAGTAGGGTATTCGACATGAATATATTGTGCCCAAGACTCCATAACAAAATGGAGAGGCGGAGAGGTTGAACAGAACAATGTTAGAAAGGATGAGGAGTATGCTCCCTCATGCCAAGTTGGCTAAGGATTTCTGGGCTAAAGCCATGAGAATTATAGTGTATGTGATCAACCGTTCTCCCTCCTAGCCATTGAATAATAAGTGTGCAGAAAGCATCCGGTCAAGTAAAGATTTTAATTATGACTTTTTACTTGTTTTTGGTTGTAAAGCTTTTGTGCATGTTCCAAAATAAGAGAGGCCTAAGCTAGATGCAAAAACCAGGCAATGCATATTTTTGGGTTATGATGATGAAAAGTGGGGATACATGTGTTTTGAGTTGTCTAATGATGTTGAGGAGACAAGACAACATGTAGTTTTAGACTCAGATAATGATGATTTTGTTCCTCAGGGTGATACAAAAATTGTTCTTGGTGATAATATTGAGGCTGATTTTAAAGTTCAACAAGAAGATGGAAATCAACAGAATCAACAAACATAGGTACTTAAGAGGTCTACTAGGGAGAAAAGATCAAGTTCTAAGTACCCTACTATAGAGTATGTCATTCTAACTAATTGTGGGAATATGCTATAAGGAGGCTCTTGAGGATGATCATAAGGAAGAATGGTTAGCTTCCATGGATGAACATATGAAGTCATTACTGAAAAATGACACAAAGGAAGATTGAAAGACCAAAGAACATAAAAGTATTAAAAAATAAATGGGTGTACAAGATCAAACAATAATGTGATTATAGCAAGCCAAAATACAAGGCTAGGATGGTTGTCAAAGGGTTTGTCCAGATGCATGGAATCGATTATGATGAGATTTTCTCAGCGGTAGTGAAGATGACTTCCATCCGGGTGGTGTTAGGTCTAACTGCTTGTAAGGATCTTGAGGTTGAACAACTTGATGTCAAGACTACATTTCTCCACGGTGATTTGGATGAAGATATTTATATGGAGAAACCTGAAGGTTACAAAAGGATCTATCCGTGGAAGATTACGTGGCTGAATTTGAAAATCTTATGATGTGGTGCGATGTTTTAGAACCGCAAGAACAAACTATTTCTCGTTTTCTTGGAAGGCTATAGTATGAAATTGTAAATGTGGTCCAATTGCAGCAATATTTGACATATGATGATGTATGTCATTTGGCTCTCAAAGTTGAAAACAACAAACAAAATCAAGTCATTTTGGTGGACATTTCTCATCGGGTAGTGGTGCCTATAACCGAGGAAGTGCTTCTACTTCCAAGAATAGTCCAGCTGTAAAAGACGTAAAACAAAATCTTTTACAAGTAAGTATGGTGGTGCTAGTTTTGAAAAATAAAGTGGTCCGACTAATCAAAAAACTTGTTTCTAGTGGAAAGTGTTCGGATATTTTTCTTCCGATTGTCTAAATTGAAAAATCATTACTCTCATTTAGGAAGATTATGAAGAAGAGAATGAGGAGACAACACCCATTTACGATGAATGTAACGAGGAGGGAGATATCACTTATGAAGATTATGGGGAAGCCTTAGTAATACGGCGTAACCTCAACTCCACGTATGTTCCACATGATTCATGGCTTTATAATAATATTTTTCACACTAGATGCATGTCAAATGGCAATGTATGTGACGACATTGTCGATGCAGGAAGCTGCGAAAATGTTGTGGCTACAGCTATGGTGGAGAATCTATAATTAAAAACCAAAAGTATCCTCGACCTTACAAGTTATCATGGCTTCAGATAGGTAATGAAGTATAGGTAAATAATAGATGTCTTTCAATTTTTTATTGGAGACAAGTACAAAGATGAAATTTGGTGTGATGTTATCCCTATGGATGTTTGCCATTTTCTTCTTGGAAGACCTTGGCTATTTGATAAGAAAGCGCAGCATGATGGATTAAAAAACACATATACTTTTTTAAAAGATGGCGATAAAATAATTTTGGGACCTTCAGGAATGAAGGACATTATTAAACCATCAAAAGAAGAAGGAAATAATTTGCTCGCCAAATCACTATTTGATGATGTAATGAATGAATCTTTGGAGGGATTTACATTGGTGGTTTTAGAAGAAAACAAGAAAGATAATATCATTCCGCTACAAGTGTAGACTCTTTTACAAGAATTTGTTGATGTCGTAACTAAAGAGATTTCTAAGGGCCTTCCTCCCATGGGAAACATTCAACATTGTGTTGATCTAATTCCTGGTGCGTCGATCCCAAATAAAGCTTCTTATAGAAGGAATCCTAAAGAATATGAAGAATTGCAGCGAAAAGTTGAAGACTTGATGGAAAAAGATCTTCTACAAAAAAGTAAGAGTCCTTGTGCCGTGTCAGCACTTCTTGTGCCAAAAAAAGATGGCTTGTGGGTGTATGTGTGTTGATAGTAGGGTGAATAAAATCACGAAAAAATATCTCTTTCCTATTCCTCGCCTCGAAGATATCTTTGATCATCTTCATGGATTCAAAATTAGTTCTAAGATTGATTTAAGGAGTGACTATCATCAAATTCGAATGCGGGCTGGAGATGAGTGGAAAACCGCTTTTAAGACAAGAGATGGTCTTTATAAGTGGCTATTTATGTCATTTATGAGGAATAAAGTGCGTCATTCATCAACTTTATGGTGTGTTCTTTATTTTAAAGAGATTGTGAAGCTTCATGGCATACCAAAGACCATAACCTTTAATCGGGATTCGAAATTTATGAGTAATTTTCTAACGAACGCTTTGGAAGAAACTTGAAACTAAACTTCAATTTTGTTCTTCTCACCATCTACAAACTGATGGAATGACAAAGGTTATGAATTAGAGCTTGGGAAACCTTTTGAGAAGTTTCATTGAAAAGAATCATCGTCAATGGGATGAGTTATTGGCTCAAGTAGAGTTTGCTTACAATCGATCATCGAGTCAAACTACTGAGTCGAGACCGTTCAAGGTTGTTTATGGTAAGGATCCCATCACTCCCATAGATATAGCTCCAATACCTATCACTCATCATATAAGCAAGCATGGAGAAGATTGTGCTAAGATTATTAAGCAATTGCATGAGAAGGTTTGTCAAATAATTATCAAGCACAATGAGAAATATCAAAGGGTGGAGAACAAGCATAGAACAATGAAGGAGACTTAGTCTGGATTCACTTAAGAAAGGAGCATTTTCCTCAAGGTCGGCATGGAAAATTACAGCCTAGAGTTGATGGTCCTTTTCAGATTTTAAAGAAGATTGGTGATAATGTTTACAAGGTGGAGTTACCAGGAAACTATGATGTCTTAACCACGTTCAATATTTCTTATCGTTCACCATACATTGATGAAGAACAGGTTCTAGATTCGATATCGAATCTTCTCCAACCGGGGGAGAATGATGTTGGAATTGGGAAACCCTAAAAGTCAAAGAGATAGAATCAAATTAATGAAGTGTGGTTGAATTCAAATAGTTATTTCATGGAGATTAATCATCATAATATTTAATTATTTAGTATTAATGTTTATTTACTTCGTTTTGGGAGAGTTGTTCCCACTTCCTAGTATTAAAGTTATTTATTTCTTTTTGAGGAGTTGTTCCAACTTCCTAGTCTAGCCTATTTATAGGTCTTTTTGTAATCGTGAAAGACATCTCATTCATTAATAATTACCTTGAGCTCTTAAGCTTGTTTAGAAGTGTTATCTTCTTTTTATCTTGCTCTAAAGTCTTTTGGTGGATTCCTAGAGTGATGGTTGTTGAGTGACTTCTTGTGTTACTTCATATTTATCTAATTTCTCGGTGTCATTATTTTTATTTATTTATTAAAAAATCAATGTAGGGATAGATAGTGAGACATGATATAACTCTTGGGAGGTTTGTGTGTAACTTGGTTTTATGTATTATCTGATATTCAACAATTAATCGTTTAGGTTAATGATGTCCTCATCTCCCATCTTAAAATATAGAAAAAATATAGAAAGGAATTGTATTGAATGTTATTTTAGAGTTATATAGGTTATATGTAGTATATAGACATTACAATATAATGATATTATTAAAATTTATAATATTTTGATAATATATTACATATATTATTAGATAGGTTATGTATAGTATATACAACATTACTTTATATTTATAAAGAAAATAATAAAATATAATAATGATATTATCACAATTTATAATATTATGATAATATTTAACACATATATTATTATATACTAGCATTATTTCCGTACATTTCCACAATTAAAGTACAAAATGACATAATTATCATTTGTCTCATTCATCCAAAAATATTTTCCGTATCGACCACTTTTTACCATTTCACTTACTTTGAGTAATCAACATATACATTATTATCTGCAACTGAACTATATATCATATTATATACCTTCTTATTTTGGTAATCCAACAAATCCTTTACTTCCCAATCGAACTATTATTTTTCCCCTCTTCTAGCCTAGTGGCAACAAGATGTGGATATCCCCCAGACCTCCATGAGGTCCTGGGTTCGAGCCCGTCAGGCGACAAGTTTTGCGTCTGGTTAATTGGTTAAGTATGTTTGTGGGCTATGTACTTAACCCGCGAGGATTAGTCGCACTCCATAGGAGTAGCGGAACCCAGCGTTCTAAAAAAAAACTATTATTTTGAGCATTTTTCAATATAACCAATTTTTTATTCCCTAACCTATTCCAAATGTACTATCATTTCGGACATTTACACCACAACAATCTCATATCATTACAAACTTTTCCTCCTACCATCATCACATCAACCAACCAATATATCCCTTAATTCTCCAACCATCTTATCATATTATAGACCATTATTTTGAGCATTTTGCACACAACAACATTATAGATCTTCTCACTTCTGTCAACTAAAATATTATTTGTTCCCCCAATTAATTTATCATTTTGAGCATTATGTACTCTTTTATATAAAATTTTAAAGTAATTTAAAGTTTGCATCTAACGAGATTATAACTTTTGCTCTTTATTATTATTAGGAACACTTAACCATTAATTTTTAAATGGGTTGTTATATATATATATTTAATATATAATTATATATATAGATATAAATAATTAATAAAAATAATTATTTATCTGTATATATAATTATTTATTAAAATAGAATATAAAGTAAAATAAAAATAAAAATATTAGGTGGCGACTCTAAGAGAGCCAATTTATGTCTACTTCACTTCTAAAATGACAATCTTAGAGACGAGCTCAATACGAGTTTGTCTCTCAACTCAGTTGATTTTATTAAACATTTTTAGAAATTAACCCATATACTAGCTTACCATTTTAATTCATCATCCTCCCCGAGATTCAAGAAGAATGTAATTTATGGGGGGAAATGCGATTCGAGTCAATTTTTCAGCATATCGAAGTTGTGAGTGGTCCTTTTTTAGAAGTACTGAAGGTAATAAATGTTTTTCATGAATTCAACATTGAGTATCGTAAGTCGTCACCATAAAGACCAAAAACCATTAGGACAGTTGAAGCCATGGATAAAAATGTCATTACGATCATAAAAAATGATCTAGATGTACAATGATTGACAAATGAAGCTATCTTAATGCTTGTGGGGTTATCGAACAACTACCCAACTTTTTGGACGAAATTCCTTTATTATTGTTCTATGATATAGACGTCATGTAGTCTATCGAGATCGAATTACCCACTCTAAGTTTACTTCTCGAAAGATAAGTCGAGGAGGAAGATGAGATCAATTCTTGAAATGACCATTTGAATTTGTTGAAAGATATGCGATTGAATTCTTTGTGTCATACTCAAGTGTACCTATATGGTATGGCACGAGCTTTCAACAAAAAAAAATTCAAGCCTCGCAATCTCCAAGAAGGAGATATAATATTAAAAGAGAGTAGGTAGTTGATGGATGCAAGTTGAAGCTTCAATGGGAGTGACCCTTTGTTATTGAGACAATCCTCTTTGGAGAAACAACTAAGTTCAATATACTCAACAAAAATGAACTTCTCGGCCCATACAAATGGGAATGACCCTTTGTTATTGAGATAATATGTGAATTATAAGTCCTTCTTACCTACTTTATTTTTCCAAGTTCTAAGTAAATTCTAGAAAGCGTATGAAAAGGGTGTTTAGAAATAAAACTAAGCTTTATATAGGAGTGTGTTCTTGAAAATACATATATTTACTATAAAATCACTTAAACTTTCCCATTTGTAGGTATTGGGAATCAACATATGAGGACTCCCTTAAGTGTTGGATCAAGCTACATTTACAACTATATTTATGTTATGAATAGAGTTAAATGAAAACTTATTTTGCATGTTTAGGTTAATCACGTATTTTTTGTGCAAATAAAATCTACAAGGATGAACAAGTAATACCTAAAGACGATTCCCTAGATTATGGTGAGAATTTTGCTAAAATGCTAAGATTTAATTAGTTGTTTCTTTGTTTCATTTAATCTGAATATTCTTAGCTATCATTTCGATGTGCATGACACCTGAACTGACATGAGCTTTAGAGTAACAATTTTTATTAATTAAAATATTTGATTTGGCTTTAATTTGAGCAGTCTCAATAGTAGAACAATTCAGTTCAACTAAACAGTTAGTTCAAGTAAAACTGTTTATTTTGTTTAGATAAACTCATGACAAGAGTTGTCATGACTTTTACTTGGATTTATTTTGTTGGAATGTTTCACCTGATTCTTGTGATATTCACATTAATTATGGATTAATGAAAAATATCTTTGTCCATTGAAATTAAAAAAAAACTATACATCAGGAGTACTCTCTACATCATGTTGTTGGTTTAACTTTCAAAAATGATGCTTGTCTTTGTAAATCTATTTGTCACATATGACTTATGACTTCATTGTTGGGTGGTTTATCAACGAGATGCCATTTTGATTCTTCATGATCACATTCGTCATCCATTTTTTTTTCTCCATGATGCTTCTTTGATTGCTTAGACAATGTTTTCGGGCTCAATTGAGCAATAGTTTCATGAAGAATATATATTGTGTATTGATTTGTACCTCTTTGGAGTTGAACTCAGGGAAGAAGTGGAATTACTTGAGTTACAAATTTCTTCATTGAGTTGATCTAAGTTTGGATCTGGTGTACTTGGCACTGATGAAATATGGTCATCATTTTTAGTGTTGATTAGAATTTTAGTTTTCTCAACTTCGTTTTCTTCCCAATTTAATGAAGAATTTTCATCAACTTGAACATCTCAGTTGATACTAGCTTGACCTTCTTTTAGATTTGCATAATTGATGTTGAAGGAAAATCTTCAATTGACCATTTTGATCTTGATGAACACCTTTGACTTATCTTGTCTATCAAAGATAAAACACTCATTGTTATCGAAGTAGAGCTTATACCCATTTTCCACTAATTGTCCTAGGCTGAGTAAATTTTGGATCAAGCTCGGCACACATAGTACTTTGTTAATATAACTCGGTCCTTCATTCGTCTTGATGGAGATTCGTCCAAGCCCTTTTGACTTTGTTTGCTCTCCATTTCAGAAATGAATAGGGGCATTGACGCTTTTGTCGAGCTTGGAGAAGATTTCTGAGGTCGGTGTCATGTGGTGCCGCAACCGTTATCTAGTAAACATTTTCCTTTTTTTGTCACTAGTTATGTGACACACATAGACTGTTTCCTGTGTCTCCAAGGCTATTTGATTTGCCTCAGCCTGACTTGCTTGATGAATATTTCCACTTTGACAATCTTTGGTGAGGTGATCAAATCGATGACATTTGTTATATCTAGATTGACCATTGTACCAATAGTTCTTCTCGGAGTGGTTTGACTTATTACAGTTATTGCAATTTAATGTATTATCATTTTCCTTTTGAGCTACGTCCATCTGGTCCTCTAGAGTATCTTCCACCTTTTGACTAGTTTGAAATCGAGTTATCTTTTCGATCGTTGTTGCTAGTATTGAGTTTTGACTGACTGAAATGCACTCGCTATTGGCTTTTCGGAGTGCGTAGACAATCATTGCCTAATGATTTTAAAGACGACATCACTTCTTGGACTATGAGTGTTGACAAATCATTTGTTTCTTCAATGACGGCTACAATGTGATCATATTTCTCAAAAAGGCATATAAGAATATTTCGCACCATTCTCTAGTTTGTGACATCTTCACCATGAGATTTTATCTTGTTGACCAAATCAAAGATTTTGGTCGAAAACTCCATCAGGGTCTCTGTCACAGAATATTAGGGACTCTTCGGCGGTGATAACGAAATCCTTCGGTTGCTGTTGGATCCATAGAAGTTGTGAACAGCAACTTCCGGCTGCCAGATATTCAACTTCTGCGGTTGATGTGGCAACCGATGTTTGCTTCTTGTTGTGCCATGAAACAAGCCGATCACCTAGGAATTGGCATGCTCCGCTGGTACTTTTTCTGTCAACTTTACAACATGCATAGTCTGCATCTGAGTAACTTTTGAGGTTGAAAGATGAGTCCTTTGGATACCACAGACCGACTTCAGGGGTTCCCTTTAGGTATTTCAAGATTCGCTTTGCGGTTGTGTAGTGAGACTGTTTTGGATTAGCCTGGAATCTTCCACACACTCCGACCGCAAATAGTATATCCGGTCTACTTGTTGTCAGGTATAGGAGCGAGCCGATGATTCCTCGGTAGGCCGTTAGGTCTACTACCTGACTGTCGTCATCTTTGTCCAATTTGATTGATGAACTCATTGGTGTATCCGCGGAGGAGCATGTGTCCATTCCAAATTTCTTTAGAAGTTCCATTGTGTATTTGGGTTGACTTATGCAAGTTCCTCCTTCGAGCTGTTTAATCTGAAGACCTAGGAAGAAGCTTAATTCCCCCATCATACTCATCTCGAATTTGTTAGTCATCAAGTTTGGGATTTATCACATAGCTTAGGATCGGTTGATCCGAAAATGATGTCATCCACATATATTTGAACAAGTAGGATATGCTCCTTTTTCTTAAATTTAAATAGGGTTTTATCCACCAAACCTATGGTGAAGTCATGTTTTAACAGAAACGCGGTTAGTGTATCATACCAAGCTCTAGGAGCTTGCTTTAGACCATACAGTGCTTTGTTTAAGCGGTATACATGATTAGGCAGGTCAACATTTTTAAAACCGGGTGGTTGTTCAACATATACTTCCTCACGTAGGTCACCATTCAAAAATGTACTTTTGACATCCATTTGAAAAACCTTAAAATTTTTGAAAGCAGCAAAGGCCAGAAAAATCCTAATGGCTTCAATCCTATCTACAGGGGCAAATGATTCTTCAAAATCAATGCCTTCTTCCTGTTTGTATCCTTGTGCCACTAATCTGGCTTTGTTCCTCGTGACCAAACCGTCTTCATTGAGTTTATTTCTAAATACTCATCTTGTTCCTATGACCGGTTGATCTTTCGGTCTAGGGACTAGGTACCAGACTTTGTTACTCTCAAACTGGTTTAACTCTTCTTGCATTCCAAAGATCCAATCCGGATCTGACAGTGCTTCATCCACCTTTTTCGGCTCAATCTGGGATATGAAAGCGGAATTAAGGTATTCCTCCAGAATTTGTTGCCTAGTTTGAACAGGTTTTGAAGGGTCACCTATAATAAGCTCAAGAGGATGATTTGTGTTCCTTTTGAGATTCGGTTCATGAGTGTCTACCAAATCACCGTTTACTTGATCAAGGCTAGACATATCGGTAGGCTGAACACAAGTGTCAGGCCGACCGATTTCCTCAGTTTGATCCGAGGTGTCAGCTTCCTACTGTGTGACAGCTTGATCCGGCTGGGTTTCATCATCACCCATTTGGTCATGGACAAACCTTCTGAAAACCGGAACCTCATCTTCACTATCAGAATGGATATTGTTGTTTTCCAATCTGTTGTGTAGATCAAAGGATGAAGTAGTGTTACTTTCAACCGATTCATCGAAAATGACATGAAGAGATTCCTCCACGGTTAAAGTTCTGGTTTTATACACTCTATAAACTTTACTGACTGCTGAGTAACCTAGCATGATCCCAATATCGGATTTTGCATCAAAAGCGGATAGATAAGTTTTGTCATTTATGTGAATGTAACATTTACAACCGAAAATTTTAAGATACCTAAGGTTAAGAATCCTATCAAAGTATACTTCATACGGTGTTTTGTTGTGAAACTTGTAAATCAGAGACCGGTTTTGTGTGTGACATGCAGTATTGATAGCCTCAGCCCAGAATTTCTGGGCAACACCCGAATCGGCTATCATGGACCTTGCGGCTTCCTTGAGAGTTCGGTTTCTTCTCTCGGCCAGACCGTTCTGTTGAGGAGTCCTCGCACTAGACAACTCGTGTCTAATACCGGATTCATCAAGAAATGCATTTAGAGTGCTATTTGTAAATTCGGTTTCTCTATCACTCCTAATGCTGTTTATGCGTGTTGATTTTACATTTTGTAAACGTTTAAGTAATGTGATTAAATTTGATGCGGTTTCACGTTTGGATGCCAAGAATATTACCCATGTATACCTAGAATAATCATCAACAACTACCATAGTATAGAGCATACCACCTAGGTTGACGACCCTAATCGGTCGAAATAGGTCCATGTGAAGGAGATCTAAGCATCGGTTAGACTGAATGTGTCCTTTACTCTTAAAGGTTGACTTAGTTTGTTTACCCATTTGACATGCTGAATAAACTTTATCCTTATTGAATACTATATCAGGAATTCCTTCAACCAGCTTTTTACCCTGGATATAGTTTAAGGTTTTCAGGTTTAGATGATTTAGTCTTTTATGCCACAGTCAGGTTTGATCGGTTTTAGCTACAATGCAAACAGGGTGTTCTACTTTATTTTTCCAATCTACCTTGTATATAAATAAAACAGAAAACGGAAAATAACAAAAACAAGAACAGCCTATTAAAGTGATTAACAAACTCTTCACGAGATGTTACATGTTTCTCAAGTAAAATGACGACTTAACATAACCTTTGTTACACTCGTAATAAATGTTCTAAGTTTGAATATTTATAAAAAAAAATATTAAATCAATTATAATTCGCGTTTATTCTTAAAGTCACCTGCTAAATTAATGACCATTTCTATTCCACCTTCAACTTCTTATTTGTGGTCAAGAGTTTGAGACATTTATAAAGTTTGATTATATAGAAGACACTATATTTATTTCCTAAAAAGTCTTCCATAACATAAAAAATTTAGAATCAAAGACATATAAATTTGTTATGTATAAGACATATGACATAAGTGTGAAATGTTTTTGAATCATCATTATAATATGGAATACAAAAAATAATTTGGCATAAACTCTTCATTAACTCTTCTCTAATCCTTATCATTTAAGTCTTGAACTATATATAACAAGGAGGAATGGGATATGTGAAGTAGTATTGGCGCATTCTGCAATAGGACGAATTCATGCATAATTCCATTTTTCATTACTTACTCCCCATAATTAATAATCCTTTATAATTTTCAATTTACTACCTCAAAAGATACTATTATTCTAGGAATATAATCTTAATTTTTAGAACCAAAAGAAAGTATTATAATAATTTAGTAATTATATCCTAAATGGATTCTAGTACTGAATCCAATAAATCATGTTTTACCATAAAGCTTGATTTTGCAGTTTAAAATTGGAAAAAAAATACATATCCCCGAAGTTCCATTTCTTACCTAGTAGAGTTATAATTGATTCATCTCATTTTCAATATTTAGTCTAAAATTAAAAATTTTAAATAGTAACCTCTAATAATTTTTTTCTAATACGGCCCAATAAGATACAATTCTATCACCCAAATTGTAGTTTGGGCTCCAAATTGAACAATATTTTGGACGATGCTCAAATTTTCGGACATAGATAAATATTCGACCCATATTCTAATGTATTATATAATTTTAAGCCCATTATATCAATTTGGGCTAACTATACCTAAAAACACTTTTATTAATTAGGGTTTCATGTTGCTGCGCCGCTGTTCAGTAATCTATATCTCTATATAAGAAACCCTCTTTCTTTATTGTTTTTATAATACTCTCATTCAACATTATTCTCAGTATCTTATTTGTATTCATCCTTTTACATGGCGTTATCCATTGTTATGTTTTATAGCTCATTTTGTTATTTACAATCTGAACCAAGTGTCTTATCTATCTAGTCTCGACATATTCGAGTAGAATTATATTTACGATATTATGTGATGGGGAAGTACTGATTTTTCTCTAGATGATCTACTATGTCGGATCTCATTATTGAGAAATCCAATCTACGAATATTTTGATCCATTTATATTACTTATTATTTTTCTAAAATTGTTTCAATTATGTTTTCTTTAAAGATTTTCCACATATTCAATCATCGTTTAAACGGTGATTCAAAATTTGTTCAAGATGATAGAGATCCATAAATATTTTATTTTAGCTCTTTATATTATAATTCCAATATAATTTGAGATAATTGAGGATTCTTTTTATGTATAAAAAAGCTTCTCTTATTCTTATGTTGGGAGTTTATAATTCCCACTCTAGTTCGTTTTTAAACCTTATTTAATTTGTGTTTGTGATTAATTTTATTTTTATCCTTTGATTTAGTCTTGGTTTTGTACTTACATGATAGGTCAAGAAATTGTATAACAAAATCTCTAAATAGCTCGAGCCTTAACAAAACGATAAAAACATGTTACGGTGTAACAAGTTTTCAATAGTTTGATTACGACTGAGTTGTTTGAGAATTGTTGTATTAATTTTGATAAATCATTGTAATATAAAATTAAGGTTACGTCAAAGGATAAACATAGATTGTGACATGAATACTTTTAAATCAATGTTAAAATGTTATATAAATCAAAATATTGTTTAACTATTTAAGGATTTGAGGATTTTTAATATATGTATTCAATAGGGAGTCAGCTAATACTCATTGTATCATGTGTTGTCATAAGCCATTTTGAAGTTTTATCAATCCGCATATGTCACACTATATCTACAGAATCAACTTCATCAACAATCTACAACAATCTAAAGAGTTTCTACAACCCGTCCTTTTCATTTCAGACCCACTGACATGTATTCATTTCATTAATAATATCTATCGAACAAATAATTATCATCAATTTTATTTTAGACAAATTCTTTTTATATGTTTTTATTTCTAATTTCTAATGTTTAGTGTCATCTTTATTTGCACTTAAATTTCTTTGTTCTCTCCTAATGTTTCACACTTATGCAATCATTTATTGTTTATACAAAATTTGAAGATATATGGTTTTGAGATGGATGTTGATATTTTATTACAACTTAACTTATTTTAAATTATATATTCAAAATAGAGTGTAGATAACTCTCAATGGTAAAGTATAAAACTCACCATGGATATTTAGATTTTATTATTTATTTTTATTTTAATTATTTAACTCATTTATAATAAATAATAATTAATTTATAATTTTTTTATTTCTTAATGTCTCTATTAATATTTTATTTTATTACAAAAGGAAAAGAATAATATCACATTCAATAAATAAATTGTGTAACACAAAAATTGAACTTCTTGAAAAAGTAATATTATAACTCGATAGTCGTGTCTCAAATGTCGGTCTCATTAAAGTCTCTACTTTAATAGATTTTAATGTCTTCTAATTTAATTTTTTTTATTTTACATCTTATTTATTTATATATTCAATTTAAAAATTTTCAAGGAGAATCTAAGCCTAAATGTGTCTAATTTTCGTATATACTGTTTTTAAAAGCACACATTTATGATATTGTCATGGGTTCTAGGTCTAAAATAAAAAAAAATGCAAATGTGTAATTGTAAAGTAATGCTCGAAAAGGCTACATATAAAAAAAATTTGAAAAAAAATAATATCCAAACAGATATTTGTCCATAATATTTTTTTCTTTATGTTATAAATAATATTTTTTGATGATTTATAATTTTTTTTTACTTTTAAAACTTTTTAAGGCAGTAAAATATACAAAAATAAAAAAAATATATTCAAACTAAAATATGATAGAATTTACAAAATTTGGTGATTAGACCTTGAAACCAAAATATTGAAAGTTTAACTATTATTTATCAAAAGATATATACAAACTTGTAGAAACTTGCCAAGAGAAGAAGAATATTAAATTGAACAATTAAAGAACACTTTTTTTGTGAGAACTTGCAAAATGTTATAGATTTGTGTGAGAACATTACTATTAGGTCGTACAAATTATTTTTAAAGCAAAATAATATTTAAATAAAATAGAAAACGGAAAATAACAAAAACAAAAACAGCCTATTAAAGTGATTAACAAACTCTTCACGAGATGTTACATGTTTCTCAAGTAAAATGACGACTTAACATAACCTTTGTTACACTCGTAATAAATGTTCTAAGTTTGAATATTTATAAAAAAAAATATTAAATCAATTATAATTTGCGTTTATTCTTAAAGTCACCTGCTAAATTAATGACCATTTCTATTCCACCTTCAACTTCTTATTTGTGGTCAAGAGTTTGAGACATTTATAAAGTTTGATTATATAAAAGACAATATATTTATTTCCTAAAAAATCTTCCATAACTTAAAAAGTTAGAATCAAAGAAATATAATTTTGATTATAAATTTGTTATGTGTAAGACTTATCACATAAGTGTGAAATGTTTTTAAATCATCGTTATAATATGGAATACAAAAAATAATTTGGCATAAACTTTCATTCCCTCTTCTCTAATCCTTATCATTTAAGTCTTGAACTACATATAACAAGGAGGAATGGGATATGGGAAGTAGTATTGGCCTATTCTGCAATAGGACGAATCCATGCATAATTCCATTTTTCATTACTTACTCCCCATAATTAATAATCCTTTATAATTTTCAATTTATTACCTCAAAAGATCCTATTATTCTAGGAATATAATCTTTAAACCAAAAGAAAGTATTATAATAATTTAGTAATTATATCCTAAATGGATTCTAGTACTGAATCTAATAAAACATGTTTTACTATAAAGCTTGATTTTGCAGTTTAAAATTGGAAAACAAATACATATCCCCAAAGTTCCATTTCTTACCTAGTAGAGTTATAATTGATTCATCTCATTTTCAATATTTAGTCTAAAAATAAAAAATTTAAATAGTAACCTCTAATAATTTTTTTCTAATACGGCCCAATAAGATACAATTCTATCACCCAAATTGTAGTTTGGGCTCCAAATTGAACATTATTTTGGACGATGCTCAAATTTTCGGACATAGATAAATATTCGACCCATATTCTAATATATTATGTAATTTTAAGCCCATTATATCAATTTGGGCTAAAAATCTTCTAACTATACCTTTAAAACACTTTTAATAATTAGGGTTTCATGTTGCTGCGCCGCTGTTCAGTAATCTATATCTCTATATAAGAAACCCTCTTTCTTTATTGTTTTTATAATACTCTCATTCAACATTATTCTCAGTCTCTTATTTGTATTCATCCTTTTACATGGCGTTATCCATTGTTATGTTTTATAGCTCATTTTGTTTTTTACAATCTCAACCAAGTGTCTTATCTATCTAGTCTCGACATATTCGAGTAGAATTATATTTACGATATTATGTGATGGGGAAGTACTGATTTTTCTCTAGATGATCTACTATGTCTGATCTCATTATTGAGAAATCCAAGCTACAAATATTTTGATCCATTTATATTACTTACTATTTTTCTTAAAATTGTTTCAATTATGTTTTCTTTAAAGATTTTCCACATATTCAATCATCGTTTAAACAGTGTTTTAAAATTTGTTCAAGATGATAGAGATCCATAAATATTTTATTTTATCTCTTTATATTATAATTCCAATATAATTTGAGATAACTGATGATTCTTTTTATGTATATAAAAGCTTCTCTTATTCTTATGTTGGGAGTTTATAATTCCCACTCTAGTGCGTTTTTAAACATTATTTAATTTGTGTTTGTGATTAATTTTATTTCTATCCTTTGATTTAGTCTTGGTTTTGTACTTACATGATACGTCAAGAAGTTGTATAAAAAAATCTCTAACTAGCTCGAGCCTTAACAAAACGATAAAAACATGTTACGGTGTAACAAGTTTTCAATCGTTTCATTACGACTGAGTTGTTTGAGAATTGTTGTATTATTTTTGATAAATCATTGTAAATCTCTCTAGGATTTTCGTAACTTGTGTCCCGTCATTAATGAGGTCGCTTCGTCTTCCTTTTATAGCAAGGACGATCCCAACGGTCATATTCTTCTCTCACCGTGGGATTGGTTAATCCAGCATCACGCCGGTGCAGGGAGGTTACTTGCACGTTTCACCTTCCTGAACATTTGGCAAGCATGCAGACACTCCTCAGGTAAAGATGACGTTACCGGTTTTCAGATTCGGACACGTGTCAGGCATGCACCTTCCGATTGTCAACGTCGGATTAGTAAATCATCATTGCTTTCCTCGCATGCTTCTGATCGGATCTTATCATCTTTTATCCCTTCGAGACACGTCTATTTCGTCATCTTACGTCATCTCTGCAATTTGTAGTTTCCGGTTTGTTTCTTACTCAGTATAGTCCGGCTGGAATATGAACTTTGTCTTTGCTAGCCGGTCTCTTGAGAGAGTTAAAACCGGTTTCTCTGATCTTGACTTGATCACTTGGAACTGGATTTCTTTCAAGTGTTTCAACAGCCAGTTCATGAGGTTCCAGTCGGTTTATACAATTTGATCTGTTCCTGCACATAGAAGTTAACAGTTGTTTAGTTTCCCTGGCCGGTTCCAAAAATTAACTTTACTTAATTTTTCTATCAATTTCTCCCTTTTTGATTATTTAGAATAAATATTCAAAACTTGTAATGTATGGCCGGTTTGAAAATTAACTTACTTAATTTTTCTATCAATTTCTCCCTTTTTGATTATTTAGAATAAATATTCAAAACTTGTAATGTATGGCCGGTTTGAAAAATTTGTTTAACAATTTCTCCCTATTTGATGTTTTTCTTTTTAAGAAAAATTTCAAAACATGTATTGATTTTTTTTTAAAGGATATTTAAAGAAAAATAGTAGCTTCAAAATAAGATAAAAACCGCTGAGTTCTGAAACAAAAACAGACATAAATAAATTAATCTTAAGAAATACAGGAAACTAAGGTTTGGATGGTCCCCACTTTTCAATCTCTTTTTCCTTCCTCCTTATTTCTTCCTCCTCCCTTGCCTGCCATTCCCTGGCTCTTCTTGCAGTGTCAATTCGCCATCCGTCAACTACACTTGATATGCCGGGAGTTCTTTTGCCGAAACCAAAACCGGCACATATTGGTTTTGGTGGTCGAGATGTTTGAGCAACAATCGGTCTTGAACTTGGGGTTGCGGTTGAACTTTCGATTGCCTTCTTTTTACGCCGGCTGAGTTCTTCGATGTCCTCTTCTTCTTCTTCATCAAGAGGTTGCATGTTCAGCCCGACTGGTTCGATCACTCTTTGACTATTTTGCTCTGCCCACTTCATCACCTCTGCAACCGCCTTCCTCTTGTTTTTATTCCTTGTCTTCATAGTGTGCGAGGGTTGAGCCGGTATGGGTTCCTGGAGAGCTGCCTATTCCTCCTCATTACACTTCTTGGCAAGCGCATGATCTTTGTCTTCAAGTTCCTTCCTTAACCGTTCCCTTTCCCTTTCTTCGTCTTGCAGCTTCTTTGCGGTTTCGGCGTCAGAGTTGATTTGCTCTTGAGTTTTGCTCACTTGAAGTTTAGACAACTCCCCAATTTGAACAGCCATAGCCTGCAAGATATCGACTAAGGGAGCGGTTGCGGTTTAAACGGATTCTGCGATCAGTGATTTGACTGAATTTTGCACGGCTTCATCTATCATAGACCTGATCGATGTTTGAACGGTGTTGGCCATTTCGGTCTGAACTGATCCCCGAATGATGTTTGTCAGGTTTGTTTCAACGGTTGCAATCTTCTCATCGGTTGCAATGCTGTAGTTCCCAAGGCAAGACTCAATTGTATCGATCACCACCTGCTTTACCTGCTCAAGTTCCGGAGCCTTATCATTTTGAAGAGGATCACTTCCCCGGTTTTCTGCTGTCATGGATGTCTCCCCGGCAGCAAAGAAAGGTTTGCTTTGATATAAGTCGACATTGGTTAATTGATGTCTGCAGTCGTTCCTCCATTGTGCATCGAGCCGGTCAACACTTTTAAGGAGCTGTTCCCGTACTGGGTGAAACCGTTCAAACATTCTCGATTCAATCGGAGTTAAAGCTCCTCCTTTTGCTTCCCTTAATGCGTCTTCTACCGCTTGTAACCGGGCGTATTCGTGAATTATTGCGGTTTTGCTGAATGCGGCTTGGATAACATTCGTATTTGCCAGCTTGAGGGCCAATTCTTCTAATTCTAAGAGTTTCTCCCAGTGTTTGTTACCGCTCATCTCTGGGATCATATCTGACAACTTTGTCTCACAACGAAGCTGTACCCATAAGAGGTATGGTGATATCAACTCACTGGCATCTTTGTTCATATCCCTAATGAGCCCCTCAAACATCTCCTCCTCTTCTTCTACGGAAAAGGCGACCTTGGCCTCGGTTATAATCTCAGGTTGGGAGCCGGTTTGCAGAACACCTTTTCCCTTTATCGTCGAATCTTCGAATAAAACCTCTTTGCCCTTGTTAACCTGAACTGACCCTTCAGGTATGATTGTTGAATCGGCTGGCCCATCTTCGACCGATTGGATCGTTGTATCGTTTGGAACGGACTTGTTCCCTGCTGAACCGGATGGTTCCTTTTCTTCAGTATTGCCCTCCTGAGCCGGAGGAGTGATGTTCACAGTTTTGGCTGTTTCTTCGACCGAATGAATTTTACTTTGACCGAGTATCTCAACCTGATCAGCTGGTTTAAGACGACTTGACGCATCGTCTTCGGTTTCCCTAGCAATGTTTTGGACTACGTCCACAATGACTTCCGAGGTATTTAAACCTACGTCAGCCATGATCTCGTCGATGTGTTTGTTGGGGGACTTGGAGTTTTCAGAGTTAATACTAACCTCTGCTTCCTCCTTTGACGCTGACTCGGTTTCGTGGCTTCCCGAGGGTTCGGTTTGCCTTGATGGTGGAGAGTCAACATTTATGGGGCGAACGGTGTTGATGGGAATGGGCTGGAAGACGTCTCCGGTTCTCTTCGGCGAATTGTCCGAGGAAAGGGTTTTCTCGGAGTCAGCCGGCTTGTTGGAGCTCTTCTTTGTGGAAGACTTCTTCCTTCCCTTCTTCTTCTGTGAGTCCTCGGTTTGAACCGTCTTCCCCTTCGAGTTTTCTTGTTTTGAACCTTCTTCAGCCGGAGCGGATGAACTGGTTCCCCTTGAGGACTTCGTTCTGGAAGTCTTCGGCTTAACCGATGTGTCAGTCTTCTCACTCATTTGCTCTGAGTTGAGAATGTTGTTGGGTGGGAGCGGTTCACCTTCACCAAGTTCCATCTTAAGGAACTTGAGAATTTTGACGATTTGCATTGCGAAGGCTTGAACCCGGCCATCCTTCTGTATCACCATTTCACAGAACTGTTCGAAGATAACGGCTCCCCAGTCTATCTTGTCACCGCGGACAATATCCATCATCATCTTAAGCTTAAGTTTGGTCAGGTTATCGAAGTTACCTCCTCTACCCTGAATCGAACGAGAGATGATGTTCAGCAACCAATTGAACTCCGGTTTCAGTTTGCTCTTCCGGGTTGAGTGAATCACCAGATCTTGATCGTCAGCCGATATCACCAACCGGACCACATTAGATTCTGCAGCGGTTAGGTCAGTATTGAAGTCCAAACCGGTGTTAGGCAAACCGAAGGCTTCAGAGAAAAGCTCCTCCGTGATGTTCACCTCTTTGCCGTTGACGGTGGCGGAGACTTTCCTCTTCGTCAAAGTCGCCGTCGCCAGAAACTCCATAACTGCTGTCGGATACACGACGAACGGACCAGACAAGAACGCCTCCAATCCAGAATCTCTTAGAGATTGAAGCACAACCTTGTTTTTCTCCCCAGCGTGTTCGTCGATGTCGTTGAAATCGACCTGCAACATCCATTGAAAGGGTGCTTTACCTAGATCCATGATGAACTTGTGAAAGAAGGAGATGAAGAACAACGATGAATGGAAGTTAGAGAGCCTTTGAAGATTTGATCGTTTTTAGAGAGAGAAAGCGTATGTAGAAAGTGAACTGATCTGACTTTATATAGGAAGCGGATTCGAACGGTTGGAAGACGAACCGTCACTTGATAATATTTTGGCGCCAATTTTCCATCCAAAAGTTACTGCAGTAACTTTCGGCGGTAAATGCGGAGAAAACAATGGGCGGTAAATTTTGTGCGGTAAAAACCGTGGGCGGCAAGTTTTTCAAGTATTTCATTTTTGTTTGAGATTCTGATTTACCGGAAGCTTTGTTAACCGGAAGTTTCGTTTAACATTAAGTCTTATGTTTATTGAACTTAAAACCGGAAAAAAGGATATGGAAAGAAAAACCGGAGACTTTAAAATTATAAAATTTTATAAATAAGTCCAAAAGATGAAGTTAAGCGGTTTTCGGTCATACAACAAAATGACCAAGAACCGGAGAGAAAGACAAACAACTTAGTTTAGATCGACCCAATCCCCTTCCACCATTCTGTCAAGCCACTTTTCCACGGTGTTTTCGGGTGTCCGTTCCTCAATCCTCGATATCCATCCATTTAGCATGGATAGGGTCATAGTGTTGGCCGGTCCGACAGGAACACCGGGCCCAAGGTTGCGGTGTTGAGCCTCTAGAAACCGAGAGATTTGTGGAGCGAAACTGACCCTTCCTCTTGAAGCGGTTATGAGCTGCTTCAGGTTTTTGAAGAGATAGGAGGACCAGTTGATTGCCAATTTGCGGATGATGGCTATTATGATGTCGAATGCCTCCTGGATGTAGTTTTGATTTGGCATTTTGCCCATGATGGACCGCTGAACCAAATCATGAAAGACTTGGTAGTGAGGGGCGAGTTTTTCCTTCTTCCCGTGGTCTTCGACCGGTTCGATGGAAGAGGAGAAGATAAAGCCGAAGTCTTCCTTAGCCGGAAAGAATGGCGTTGGAAAGTCAGAGAACCCTTCGGTTGGAAGGTTGAAGAAAGTAGCAAAGTGCTCTTCGGTAATCCAAACAAATCTTCCGTCAACGATGGTCCTTATACTACCATCATCGAGAATGTGCCCATTGTTGAAGAACTCGCACACTTCCTCTACGAGGATGGTGTCTGAGCCTTCAAGGAATTTTTGGAGCCCCGATTCTATGATCGGTTGGAAGATGGTATCGTGAAACCTGCTATCTTTTACTTCTTCGAAGTTGACGATGAGTGTGTTTCTTAGCTCAACAGACATTTTTGAGGAAGAATGAGAGTGAGAATCGAAAGGAGTGCTTTTGAACTTGCAAGCTTTAGAGAGAAGAGTGAAGGAGGTGTGTTTGAAGATGCAGGATTGAGTCCCTTTTTATAGCTTGAGCGGTTGGATGCATTAAATGAGAATATCTTGAAAAAATCAGACCGTTTATGTCTGGTCATAAATGTTTTGTAAATTTTCAAGAGGATAAAGGCATGTCTAGTCAAATCGGATCAGGCATGCTTCTTGAAAACGAAAATTTTTGTTTTCAAGAGTGATTCAATTTGGTTTGATACGGCGCATTTATTGTTGGTCATTTACTTTAGGATTTTTGATTTTTTTTTTTGACTAAAATGGAAAGAAATGATCTTCATTAATTCAAGGTACCAAACCGGTAGTACAACAAAATTACCGGTTTGGGAAAGAGACAAAGGGATGAGAGATGATTTAAACATTGGATGACCCAGCCGCTTGATTCCTCTTTGCCTTAGCTGCTTCCCATCGATCGATCAGCTCTTGGACTCTCTCCTTGGTGAGCACATGCTTTGGATGGAGAGTTACGAAGGGTCCGGGGTGGATCTCCAAGCTAGCACAAAAACCGCTTAGTTGAGGAGCGTAGCCGGTTTTGTTTGAAAGGAGCATCTTCTTCAAGTTGCTGAAGATGATCCAGGACCAATTTACCGGTGTCCCAACCGTAACGGCGATCATCATCTCGAAAAGCCTTTGGGTGTAGTAATAGCTTTTCTCTCTGCCCAAAATGGACTTTCCCAGAATCTCACAAAGAAGCTGGTACTTGTGAGAGAGTTGACTTTTAGCACCCCAGGGTCTAACCGGGATGTCAGAGTTGGAGAACCGATGACACATTTCTTCCATGGTCACCGGAGAGTAGGTTAAATCGGTTACCCCTTCAGTGGGCAGACCGCAGTATTCAGCGAATTCCGTCTCGCTGAATAGAAATGACTGACCGTAAACTTGTGCAACGATTATGTCTCGATGCACCTCTTTTGCGGTATGGAAGAATTCTTCGACTACTAGGTAGTCGAGAATGAATCTGTTTTCGAGAAATCCTCTTAGCCCGCTTCTTTCAACGGCTAAGAACATTTCTCTGACCTCATTATCTTCGTATTGTTAGATTGAGTTGAAATTTGCCAATAGAATTTTCTTTGCTAGAGAGTTGAAGTTCATGTTCTTGAGATAGTTTAAACTCAAGACTGTTTTTGTGAATAGTGAAATTTGTGAAGATTTGTGAGGATTTAAGGGTGGTTTATATAGCCAGGGGTTCGGCTATATTAGTAGGTTAAGCATGCTCGATGATGTCATCAATTAGTTAATAGGCTTTAACTTGTTGAAGTATATAATGTTTATTTCCAATGCAAAACTAATTATTACCAAGATATTCATGATGACAAAAATATATTGACAAGATGTGAGTCTCCCTCTCTTGATGATGGACATATGTCGTCATCTCGATTGCGGTAGACTGTTTTTATTTATTACAGGCTTCATTTCTCAAGGTATGCATGAAAACGCGGTTAGCTATCTCAAGTTAACCGGAAAAGTTCATTCCATCGAAACCAAAGTGTATTTGTACTGAGCGGTTTTCCATGACCGGTTTTAGTTGGATATTTTGTTCCGATTGTGAAGAAATGTTGAGTCACGTCAACATTTTTCAACTTTGGATTAAGTATATCCAATTCTACCAGGTCATTTCAACCGTATAGTAAGTATACACGTGATTTGATGTCATGAAGTAATCAGGCGTAACCGGAGACTTCCTCCCGGTTAGCATTCTTGAATTTTCAATGTCCTATTTGAATATGGTTTGAGAAGCGAGAGCTTCTCCCTGAACACATATCCCGGTTTTTCAGTGTTACGTATGTAAGTGATATGCATGCATGATCATGATATAAGTTGCTTAACATCAGTAATTCCTAGAATATTTCTGAAATGAGAAAACTTAGCTTCATATAGCGGTTTCGTGAAGATGTCTGCTACTTGTTGCTCGGTCGAGACGTATTCCAACCGGATGTGTTTCTCCTGAACGTGCTCCCGAATGAAATGGTGTCTTATATCAATGTGCTTTGTTCTTGAGTGCAACACCGGATTGTATGTGATCGCTATAGCGCTGGTGTTGTCACAGAATATTGGAGATTCCTTGGCTTCGACACCAAAGTCCCTTAGTTGTTGTTGGATCCAGAGGAGTTGTGCACAGCAGCTTCCGGCTGCTATATACTCTGCCTCTGCGGTTGATGTTGCAACTGAGGTCTGTTTCTTGATGCTCCAGGTGACTAACCGATCACATAGGAACTGGCAGGTTCCACTTGTACTCTTTCTATCGATCTTGCATCCTGCGTAATCAGCGTCTGAGTAGCTTATGAGGTTGAAACTTGAGTCTTTTGGATACCAAAGTCCCACTTCTTGAGTTCCCTTCAAATATTTTAATATTCTTTTGGC
>NW_025919276.1:0-66386 GCF_907164915.1 Impatiens glandulifera
TATGTGACCGGTGATTAGTCGGTTCTTCTTTTTAACCGTTTATTCAATAGACGGATTATTAGCCGCGATGATTCGGTTTTTGATTTTGATTGGATTTTTCAACGAAGCAGTTTATTGATTTTAACCGGTTAGATAGATGGAATGGATATTTTTGATTTTGCAATTATTGACCCGGTTATCAGGCTAAAGATTAGATATTCATTGAAAAGAAAGATACATGATAGAAACCGATTCATTGATCGGTTCAGGATACATAGGAAATAAAATTACAACCTATGTAATGACTACTCTGGAGAGTTTGTCCTCCACCCCATCCATATCAAGAACATTCGATGGGGATGCCGGTGTACCCGGTCCATATTCTGGACGATACTTGAGAAAGAGCCGGCTGAGGTGAGGAGCGTAGCCGAGACCTTTCTTTGTCTCGACCATTTTCTTCAGGTTTTGGAAGATGACCGATGACCAATTTATGGGTGTGTTGCTGACAATGTAGGTCATCATGTCAAACACCTTTTTGGAGTAGTGTTGGTTGGGAGATTGGCAAATGATGGAACGGTTGACAATCTCGTAGAGGAGTTGGATGTGGTGGTCAAGGCGGGTTTTTAGCCTGTTGTTCTCCAACGGTACATCGGTTCCGGAGAACATTTCCGAATAGTCGGTTGCGGCGCTTCCCACCCGGGTTGGGAAGTCAGAAAACCCTTCCTGTGGGCAGGTTGAACAGTTTAGCGAATTCGCTCTCGTCGAGAAAGACAGAGCGACGTCTTTAACAGTTTAGGTCCCAATTTTCCTTGAAAGAGTCAAAATCGATGCTCAAGAAGTTCCTTAGACATCGGCTCGACATGATTCAAACTTTGCCAAGAGAGAGAGAGTTCAAGAGTTTTGTTTTGAGATGTGTTAAGTTAATAAGGTGGGGTTCCTTATATAGATCCGAAATTGGAGGGAAAATATTAGCATTTAATGTTGAAATTCAGTTTTGTCTTATTAATGAAGAGAATATTTATGTTTCCAAAACTCCTTGGGAAGGAGTTACTTTTGACCGGTTGCGGAGCTCGAGGTAAGGAATTTAGTTGGAAAGTAACTAATCTTGTTGGATAGTAATTACTCATGTTAGTTGGAAGTTAAAAGTTACTTATCTTTAATGAGAAGGGTACAGGAAACCGGAAATAAGTAATTAAAACCGAAAATAGCATAGACGAAGCCGAGATGATCATGATAGATTTGAACATTGATACAACCGGTGCGTACAGCAAAATGACCGGTTGTAGGAAAGAGTGACTTAGTTGCTGGATGAGTTGAGGTGGCGGTTCCTTCTCTTCCAGGCTTTCTCAAACAGTTCATAGAATGAGTCGGTGACCTCTTTGGTGATGACCTGGGCTTGGTTCAACCCTTCTCCTTGACAGAGAGGAACCCCAAGTTCCAAAAGTAGGCAGCTTATCTAGGGGATGAGGCTGGTTTGACGAATGCCGATCATCCAGATTAGGACATCGAACAACACTCTTGACCAGTTGACTGGTGTACCCGTGGTTATGGTAGACATCATGTTAAAAATCGCAGCACAGTAAGTGTTCGTTACATCCCTACCCAGGATTCTTCGACCGATAATATCGTTGAGAAGCTGATACTCAGCTCTCAGCGATGACCTGGCACCGTGGTCATTAACCGGGCGGTTTGACTGAGCAAAGCTTAAGGCGATTTTGGCCTTTAGTTCAGCTTGAACGTTTAGGTCGGTAAGCCCCTGCTTCGGAAGATCAAAACATCTTATGAAGTCACTTTCCGTGAAATCAAATACAGTTCCTCCCACTTTGGACTGAATGTGGGTGTCAAAGTGAGGAGTACCTCGAAAAAACCCTAGCATTATAAAAGAATTCCAGGATTGAGTCCGGAAAGATGACATGTTTGTCATCTAGAAAGTGTTTGAGACCGGTGTCTTCAAGTGACTTAATCATCTTGAAAACTTCATAATGCTCAGTGCCTTGAGCAGAATCAAAATCCACTTGAAGGATGTTTGGAAACTGAGACATTTTGTCTTAGTAAGAGGATAAGTTGTAGCTTGTGATTGTTTTGTTTAAGGTTTGCCTAAATTATATATTAGTGGAGGGATGATCTTATTATCCAGTGTGTTGCAGGTAATGATGTTTATTGACCATAGGATAAAGCATTTTGCATGAAATAAGTATGTCTACAACCTAGAATGTGGGTCATAGGCCTGGACGGTGAAAAATATCATATCTTCACGTCTTTTGAGGTATGACCGTTTTACTTTGAAAAGGCAGTTTTTCAGAACAGATACTTTTAAACACAGATAATTATTCCACTTTTGTTTGGAGGCCAAATAATCCGAAGTAAACTACTTCCAAACCGGTTGGTTTTCAGTCATTTGTCCCGATGCGATTATTTGGTGCATGCACTAAGTAACCGGTCGGTTTACTCTAACTGATAGACAAAGCGGTTCTTCCATAGATACCTTGGGAAATTTGGAATCCGACAATTTAGGAGGAACTACCGGTTTTGTCTGTCCGAACCGATTTCCCTTTTAAGCATCTTTAGGAATGATCTGACTAATGTCGGTTAAACCGAGTGTGAGTCTGAATTGAGAAAACTTAGCTTCCTGTAGAGGCTTTGTGAAGATATCGGCTACTTGTTGTTTTGTCGATACGTATTCTAACCGGATATGCTTCAGCATGACATGTTCCCGAATGAAGTGGTGCCTTATATTAATGTTCTTGGTCCTAGAATGTAGAACCGGATTGTAGGTAATTGCTATGGAACTTGTGTTATCACAGAAAATTGGAGACTCTTCGGCTGTGATACCGAAATCCTTCAATTATTGTTGGATCCAGAGATGTTGCGAACAACAACTTCCAGCTGCCAGGTATTCATCTTCTGCGGTTGACATGGCAACAGATGTCTGTTTCTTGCTGTGCCATGACACAAGCCGATCACCTAGGAATTGGCATGTGCCGCTGGTGCTTTTTCTATCAACCTGCATAATCTGCATCTGAGTAACTTGTGAAGTTAAAAGAAGAGTCCTTTGGATACCACAGACCGACTTCAGGAGTTCCCTTTAGGTATTTCAAGATTTGCTTTGCGGCTGTGTAGTGAGATTGTTTTGGATTAGCCTGGAATCTTCCACACACACCAACCGCAAATAGTATATCTGGTCTACTTGTTGTCAGGTATAGAAGAGAACCGATGATTCCTCGGTAAGCTGTCAGGTCTACTGCTTGACCGTCATTATCCTTGTCCAGTTTGACCGATGAGCTCATTGGAGTAGAGGCTGAGGAGCACGTGTCCATCCCAAATTTCTTTAAAAGTTCCTTAGTATACTTGGGTTGAATTATGAAAGTTCCTTCTTCGAGTTTCTTAACCTGAAGACCTAGGTAGAAACTTAATTCTCCCATCATACTCATTTCAAATTTGTTAGTCATCAGGGTTGAAAATTTATCACATAGCTTAGGATCGGTTGAACCGAAGATGATATCATCTACATATATTTGAACAAGTAGGATATGTTCCTTTTTCTCAAATTTAAATAGTGTTTTGTCCACCGAACCGATGGTGAAGTCCTGTTTTAACAAGAATGCGGTCAGTGTATCATACCAAGCTCTAAGAGCTTGCTTTAGACCGTATAAAGCTTTGTTTAGGCGGTATACATGGTTGGGCAGTTCAGCATTTTTGAAACCTGGTGGTTGTTCAACATATACTTCTTCACGTAGGTCACCATTCAAAAATGCACTTTTAACATCCATTTGAAAAACTTTAATGTTTTTGAATGCAGTAAAAGCTAGAAAAATCCTAATAGCTTCAATCCTAGCTACAGGGGCAAATGATTCTTTAAAATCAATGCCTTTTTCCTATTTGTATCCTTGTGCCACTAATATGGCTTTGTTCCTCGTGACCAAACCGTCTTCATTGAGCTTATTTCTAAATACCCATCTTGTGCCTATGACCGGTTGATCTTTCGGTCTAGGGACTAGGTACTAGACTTTTTTACTCTCAAACTGGTTTAACTCTACTTGCATTCCAAAGATTCAATCCGGATCTGACAATGCTTCATCCACTATTTCGGCTCAATCTGGGATATAAAAGCGGAATTGAAATATTCCTCCAGGATCTGTCGCCTAGTTCGAACGGGTTCTGAAGGGTCACCTATAATTAGCTTAGGAGGATGATTTATGTTCCTTTTGAGATTTGGTTCAGGAGTATCTACCAAATCACCGTTTACTTGATCAAGGCTAGACATATCGGTAGGCTGGACAAGAGTGTCAGACCGACCGATTTCCTCGGTTTGGACCGAAGTGTCAGCTTCCTGTCGTGGGACAGCTTGATCTGGCTGGGTTTCATCATTACCCATTTGGTCATGGACAAACCGCCTAAAAACCGGAATCTCATCTTCACTATCAGAATGGATATAATTATTTTCCAATCTGTTGTGTAGATCAAAGCATGATGCAGTGTTGCTTTCAACCGATTCATCGAAAACAACATGAAGTGATTCCTCCACGGTTAAAGTTCTAGTGTTATATACTCTATATTCTTTACTAACTGCTGAGTAACCTAACATGATCCCAACATCGGATTTTGCATCAAAAGCAGATAGATAGGTTTTTCCATTTATGTGAATGTTTCATTTACAACCGAAAATTTTAAGTTACCTAAGGTTAGGAACCCTATCAAAGTATACTTCAAAAGGTGTTTTGTTGTAAAACTTGTTAATCAGAGACCGGTTTTTTGTATGGCATGCGGTGTTGATAACCTCAGCCTAGAATTTCTGGGCAATACCCGAATCGGCTATCATGGACCGTGCGGCTTCCTTGAGAGTTCAGTTTCTTCTCTTGGCCAGACCGTTCTGTTGAGGAGTCCTAACACTAGACAACTCGTGTCTAATGCCGGATTCATCAAGGAATGCATTTAGAGTACTATTTGTAAATTCGGTTCCTCTATCACTTCTAATGCTATTAATGCGTGTTGATTTTTCATTTTGCAAACGTTTAAGCAGTGTGATCAAATTTGATGCGGTTTCACGTTTTGATGGTAAGAATATTACCCATGTATACCTAGAATAATCATCAACAACTACCATAGTGTAAAGCATTCCTCCTAGGCTGACGACCCTAATCGGTCCAAATAAATCCATGTGAAGAAGATCTAAGCATCGGTTAGATTGAATGTGTCCTTTACTCATAAAGGTTGACTTAGTTTGTTTACCCATTTGACATGCTGAACAGACCTTATCCTTATTAAACACTATGTCAGGAACTCCTTCGACTAACTTTTTCCCGCGAATATAGTTTAAAGTTTTCATGTTTAAGTGGCTTAGTCTTTTATGCCACAGCCAGGTTTGATCGGTTTTAGCTATCATGCATATAGGATATTCTACTTTATTATTCCAATCTACCTTGTAAATATTTCCTAACCTATTTCCGGTTAGCAGTGTTATACCTTGAGAGTTTTTAACTAAGCATGCATGTTTAAGAAACTCTACAGTGTATCCAACATCACACATTTGACTAATTCTTAGCAGGTTAAAACGTAGGTTTTTTTTGACTAAGAGTACATTAATAATTGTTAAGTTACCATAGACAATCTTACCCTTGCCCACGGTTCTACCTTTTGAATTGTCACCGAATGTGATCAATGTACTAGTTTCTATTCTGATGTCGGTTAGAAGATTGTTGTTCCCGGTCATATGCCTGGAGCAACCGCTATCCAAGTACCATTTAGAGTTTCCTAGCCGTTTCTTCATATCCCGTAAAATATACATATTTACAACTATTTGGTACCCACATTTACTTGGGTCCACAAGTGATTAGTCCCTTAGGTATCCAGACTTTGACAAACCGGACATCTTTCCTAGTTAATGTCTTAACTAATTTTCTTGCACTCGGTTTTGAGTCTTTCTGCTTTCCTAAGAAGGCCTTATGTGGGGATGATCTTTGGTTTGTCCTATGTGGTTGTGAGTTGGCTTGCCTATTTTTGAACCGGTTGACTTTCTTTTTCTCAGGGTGAAGCCATTTTTCAAAATAGGTTGGACCTACATAGGTTAGTTTGTCTTTCGTATAATAGACACTTAATTCCTCTTCAGCGGTTAAGGAACTTCTGACAAAGCTTACAAAGGGAAGATTATCCTTTGTGAGCCTCATTTTGTCGAAGTGTTTTTGGTTGTTGGATCTATTGTTTTTGTATCCTTGACCAAACATGCAAGTATGGTGTCTTTTATAACTACACATTTTGCTTACCATTTCACTAGATCTTTTCCATGCAGCCATTCGATACTGAAGTCGGGCATTTTCCTCTTCGGTCAACTCTTAAACTATCTCCTTGAGCTGTTCGGTCTCAGAGGATAGTTTAGGTGCTGCCTCAGTTTCTAAGATGTTTTCAGGTTCTATGGTCTTTGGTTCGGTCAAGGTAGCTACTATGAGGTCGGTTCTAAAGTTGAGTTGATTGGGTAGTAAGGTTAATAGGTTCTTATACTCTTCTACCATATCATTTAATGCATATATAACTCATATTTAGTAAATTCTTCACAAGGAGAGTCAAATACCTGTTCCTCATTTGCCATGAGGCATGTGAGTTCATCATCACTATCACTATGAGCCCATAAGCTTCCCCCATCATCGGCTATCAGTGCTTTCCGAACCTCACTTACTTCACCGGTTTGTTGATAGTTATTTCGATTACTCTAATTGTCCAGTTTCCGGTCATCTCTCCTTGGTTTTCTGCATTCCCACTTGAAATGTCCCAAACAATTATAGTTATAACATCTTACATTAGACTTATCACCATAGTTATAGTTATTGCTTTTCGGTTGTCTTCTCTTCATGAATTTCCCAAATTTCTGTGCAAGCATTGCCATGGCATCCTCGGTGAACTGTTCATCGGTTCTGATCGGTGCAGGTGCAACAGGTTCCGTGGATGTGATCAATGCTCTAGTTGAGGTTGAGGCTGAGACTTCTTCTTCAGTCCTAGATCTCATTTCAAACTCATATGCCTTAAGATCTTCGAATACATCGTGTAGCTTCATCTTGCTTATGCAGTTTGATTCCCTCATCACCATTGTCTTTATGTCCCATGCACTTGGAAGAGATCTTAACGCTTTCATGATGACTTCCTTGTTGTCATACCTCTTGCCAAGAGTTGCTAGCTCGTCTATCACACCTATGAACCGGTCACTGTATTCCCTCATTGTTTCTCCCGGTCTCATCTTGATGTTTTCAAACTTTTGAGTAGCCACCATTATCTTATTTTCCTTGGTTCTTTCATTTCCCTCATGAATCTGAATCACCGCTTCCCATGTTTCCTTTGCCGTTTTGCAATCTCGGACCTTGCAATACGTGTTTCTGTCCAAACCATTGGAGATGCGGTTTCTGGCATGGTTATCCAGATTGTTTCTTCTCCTATCTTCAGCTGTCCAATCTTTTCTGTCTTTATCAATTATTATCGGTCCTTCGGCTATGATGAACTGTATCTCGTCATCCATGGTGATTAAATGCAGATGCATGCGTGCCTTCCAGTTGGCAAAATTGTCACCTTCTAGCATTGGGGGCCTATCGAAAGACATGTTTGCTTGAGTATTGAAATTAACTGCTCTGATACCAATTATTAGGATCTAGGTCGCGGATGGGGGACCGGGGTTGGCCGGTTATCGCGTCTCACTCAAAGGTTGGTGATTAATCCGCTTAGAGATTAACACCGGTGTTTCAATACTACACAAACTGTCACAAACCCTTGAACATAATTCAAGCGCGGAAGTGGTTTGTTTCAGGTTGAAGCAGCACACACACGAGATAGCCAGGACCGGATTTGAATAAGACATGTTTGGAGATTGCTGAGTCGGTTTTTGGAGCTTATTAATTCGGTTGGAGCGGTATTAGTAGGTTAGTGCAGATCAGTTATAAAGTAAATCAGGCAGAAAGTAAATAACAAGACAGGTTTTTATGGATGTTCGGAGATAAAACTCCTACGTCACCCCTTCCTCTCGAAACCGCGAGAAAGATATTCACTAAGGAATACAAACACAATCCGATCGAGACTTATTTCATGCTCGATAACACTCGTACAATTTTAACCGAAATTGTAAATACACTTCAAATAAGCGCTTAAGCTTTTTAGAGATAGATCACAATCTTTTACTTAGGCTGTAGAAAATTCAGAACTTGTGACCCGCATTTATTCCTCTTCAACTCCTTCTTTTTTAGGTGAAATGTGCCAACGGTCACATTTCATTTCCATGAACCTGATTGGTTGAGCAGAGTTTCAGTGATTCAGACCTGGCGGTCTAGTCTTCCAGTGTGTAGGTCAAATCGGCTAGGTTTGTCTTTTACTCAATATGGCAACTGTCGGTTGGACAGTTGCCTGTACCTGGAAGATTGTCTTTCTGATTTATCCTGAAGTGGAAAGATCTTGTAGGACGGTCTTCTGCAGCCTGCAGACTTTCCTCAGACTTGTATGAATATGGAAATACTCAGTCTGTTCCTTCGGTATCATTCTCAACAGATACCTGAAGTGTCTTTTTATGCTGGTCGGTTATTTATGTTAACCGGATGACTTCCGGTTTTTCTATGGCTTCTGATTGACCGACTGTTTAATTGATTCTGGCCTTCTGATTTGACCGATCTTGTCTTTCTTGTTCGGTCATGTTTTTGGTCGGTTTGATTGCTTGACCGATTGAGTTTCTTAACTGGTTGAGTTCTTTGACCAGTTCGATTATTTGCCTGTTCCTGCACAAGGAATTTGTTTTTGTTAAGTTTTATTTAACCGATCTAATTTTATCTAACAGTCTTTGTCTCCTTCATTTTGGTATTTTCGAATTCCCTGTGTAATGATTTGAACTTAATTGTTCTAACTTTCACATCTCCTTGGAATTCACTCTATAAGATCTCCTATGCCTCTTTGGTTGTATTGGCACACGTGAATCTGGGAAAGATTATTTTAGTGACTATTCTTTGGAAGATTGAAAGATCGTTTACGTTGGCTTGTCGAGACTGTTTTAGCTCCTTCAGGTCGGCTTTATTGAGGTCATTTTCTTCCTCTGGCTTATTCACTCCATTCTCCACAATCTTCCAATGGTTAAGAGATCAAAAGATGGTCTTCATCTTTGCTTACCATAAATCATAATCTTGTCCATTAAACTCTGGAATGAGATGGTTAATATTTGTTGATGCCATGAATTTGGATAAATTGGTAGAAGATTTTGGTGGATTGAAAGAAATTTAGAAAATTAGATAGAACCTGGAGGATTTAATAACAAATGTTAGAATATATTAATAACAAATGTTAGAATATTTTAAAGAGAGATTTGACAGTGAATAATATTTTATTATTGTTTTGATATATATAAATTTACTTGAATCACAAAGCCTTAGTATATAGGCAAGAAAATAACTAAAAACATCTTAGTAATCAATACGAGGATTCTAACGTTTCACTCATAATCATAATTGATTTAAAATAAAAGATAAGATATAATAAAATTATTTGTTGAGATTTTTTAATAATATTTAATCAATATAATGGAAGTTATACCACATTAATTTAAATAGATTTATTTTGTATATTATTCTAAATATAATTGGTATTGTCAACCATAATAGGAATACCATTATGAGCAAAATTAGACAATTAGTTTAGAAATTTCAAACGACCCTCGATGAGATGCATAATATTTTTTTATGTGATATCAACGTGGAATTCTAACCATTCAATACACCTGATGCACTTATCATGAAGGTTGAAGGTAGAAATGTTAGTGCCCATAATGTAAGTGATAGTTATTCATTTGTAAGCGATTGATCACATCTTTGAATTAGTTGAAAAAAATTATAAAAACATTTTTATTTTGTTATCTACATTCATTTTTAAACTTTATTTGTCTAAATTGACTCGTGATTTCCTTGCAACAGTTTTCGTAAATAAATATTTGACTTGTGATTTCCTATATTAATATTAATTTGAATGCTTATAATATTTGACGTATTTAATGAAATCACAAAGATATTTTTTTTGTTCAATTAAAGATTTCCAAGCCTTTTGATTTAGTGCTCCCTATTCTCACAGATCATGGCAAGGTAACTCCTAGATGTCTAATGGCTTGGTTTTTTTGGTTTAGGTTATACATTTAGTCCTGCATCAAAATCTCACGTAATAAGACAACTATAGTTTCTATACTCCTAAGAACTTAAAAACAGAAAATATTCATATATCCCTTGCCTATATATTAACAAACCTTGCCTACACATATATTACCAGATATTATTTGTGAACCTATATGTTATCACATTAATTTGATTATCTTGATTATGATTCATGATTTGGAAAAACCTATATGTGTTATTGTAGAGATTTGAATAGAGGAATTTTTATATATTTTTGGAGATAATAAATTATTACAAGGAGAATGGAATTTATACTAATAACTAGAAGAAAACTAAATAAATGAAATTACAAATTTCTAGATAAACATAAATAACCTTTTTGTTGAGATATAAACAACCCCCAACTACTTGGGGTAAATGCTTATGGAAATGATAAAGTATGCGATGAAAAAAGTCTAGTTTTATACTTTTACATCCCACGTAGGTAATCACTCAAATACACTTAATTGGCAATATTTTCACAATTATGTTTGTTAATTACAATGATCTAAAAATGAAATTTATTTGGATCATGACTTTTATACTAAAAAATTAAATAATTACACCTAGAAAATTATTAGAACACCATCCAAAAACTAGTTTCAGCTTTAACTTCAATTATTTTCTAATGAAATTGTGATTATGAGATCATGTGAAGACATTAGTTTCTTAATAGGCTCATATTATGCATGTTATTTATGGGATAATCTTTTAGGTAAAAAACCTTTGGCCAAACATTAATACCCACAATATTGTATTTGTTCAACTATTATTGTTTAATTGAATTGAGGTATATTTCTATTCCAAATACTATTTATCCAGCATACACATATATTTATATAAGCATTAAAGTGGAATAAGGCGGTCTAGTATCATTTGCAAATATTACAATGATCTTTTCGACATGTCGAGGTTCGTTGACATATGTTGGGTACATATTTCTATTTTTAGTTGTTATTTGCTTCTTCGTTATGTGTTTTTTGAATTCCAGAAATTAACTTAGCAAGTATGAATTGACAAGGCTTGTGTCAATAATGGTTATTTTAATAATGTGTTTCTCGCTGAGTTTGGATGATATAAATTAGTGAGTTTATTGATGAAGAATTCCATGAGTTGAGGTGTATAGATTATGGACCAATGGGAATTTGGTATTTTGAAGTTAATTATGTTTCTGTTGCTATAAACTTAGAGCCATGTCTTACAAAACTTTTGGAGGTTAGGAGAATCATGGAAAATTACTATATTACATTGGAATCAATTAAAGTTGAAATTGAGATTTTACACTAAATTGATGAATATTCTACAAATTTGAAGCATCTATATGCACGTTAAATTGAAATTTTGAGCAAATAAATTGTGATTTATGAATCCGTAAAAAACAATAAATAAATAATTATAATCAACAAATTTAACAGAAAATTATTATAAACATTGACTCTCCTTTTTACAATATAACTTACATCTAGAAACTATACTTGACACTAGCGATAGTGAATGCCAAACAAGGGAATCTGTAAAAACAATATATAATATAATCAACAAAATTAACAGGAGAATTATTATAAACATCTTCAAATTTCCTTTTACAAAATAATTTACATATAAAAGCTATACATGACACTAATGAGAGTGAATGCCAAACACGACACTAAAAGGATTCTCTAGAATACACATTAATACCTGCCTTTATATTTCAGCATGCCTCTTTCACTTATTCATGGTTTAGAATCCCCACAATAGAATTATTCAGTTATTCGTGCCAATTATAAGATAAATAACAAAAAAAAAAGAATGTTACATTTCAAAAGAAAATTAGTTACAATAATAAAATCTTCAGTTGGCAAGGCTATATATTCAATTTTTTTAATGTTTCAAAATTGATAAAAAAAAAAAGAAGGAAAGAAGTAAAAGAAACATATGAACTATGAGTTAATTAAGGAAAGTATATCATGCAAAAGAAATTAATAAACTTAACTTCTCTCCATTACTCACTTGTTAATCCACAACTGTTTTAACCATGTATAAAATACTATATAGTAATATATATGAAAATGTATGGAGTGTGTTGATTTGTTATAGGGAGAATTTAAGTACTACAGAACAAGACTTGTTTATGGGGATTCAGAAAAAGGTAATGACTAGCGCACCAAATTATAAACATCATTTTGCATACACATGCATGCACTAGCTGAATGTTTGATTTTCTAGATAGACTGATGTTTTATTATGGGAAATTTCTATATGCAACATATAACTTGGAGTTAAGAGTAGAAAATAAAAAAAATTCCTTGATAAATTATTTGAAATATGAAATTGAAAGAGATTTATTAATTTTTTTGTATTTTCCAAAAAAAAGTTGAAGGTAAGGGCCCTTTGCTTTCAAAGACATAGAAACTATTTGAGAACTGATGTATATGCTTAAAAAGAAGATGGACATAAACACGTTGGAGAAATCATGGGTCGTTTGAAATGATAATCAATAAAGGCGTGTGCAGAAAATTATTTCAAGTTGATCAACTAAGTTACCTACAAAAAGATGTTTATAGGTTTTTCATGTCCTTTGCAAGAGAGTGTATTTAACTGGTAGTTTACTTCAACGTGTTAGGGAGACTAACCAAAGAATGAAGATGAGATGGAGAAGATAGAGGCATGTCACTTGTTCCTTATAGTTCGTGATGGTTTGGAATAGGCCAAATTGTCGGCTAGTCGATGAGGATGAAGACAAGATTAATGTAAAATCCAAGAATGACACAAAGGGAGACTATGAAGTGGGTCATATGGTTCTACAAAGGTGGATATGAGAAATTGATGATCTAGAATCCCAAGACCATTGTTTGGATAGGTGTGTGGGTAAAAACCATGCAAGGATTGTTGAGAGGAGGAAATCAAAAAATTTGTTTATGTTTGATAAATCAAAACAAGTTGGAAATTCAATTTACAAATTATTAAAACTGTTTCCACATCAATTTTTGAGTTTCTTTCTAAACATTATCTTTAACCAAAATGATAGATTATCCCTAAAAGACCAAGAGTTTTGTGAATCATTCTAGTAGAGATGATTTTGGTTTCATAACAATCAAATAAATTAAAACAAAAAATAATCGCAAATTGTTATCTCACAATTAGATTTTCTAAACTAGTTTATGATATTCCAATTATGTTGTCTTTGGAATCCGTCTCCGCGTTCCCGACCGCTGCTCCAAATAAACACTTGTGTAGGTTCGAATTGAATCGGATGCTTTTGGCTTTGAGAATTGTTGTTTCTTTGATCTCCTTTTAGTTCTTCGGAAAGCTGGTCAACTCTAAGCTTCTGGTGAATCAGTCCCAAATTTTTGAAACGATATGGCAGCTACCAAACAGGTGATCGATCGTTTCTTCATTCCTATTGCACAGAAGACAGCTCACATGTGCGATACTCATGTATTTGCTGATTCGATCTCTAGTTCTGAGTCTTTCCCAGAAAGTGAACCATAGGATAAACTGATGTCACGGTATAATCTTTGTCGACCAAACCAGGAGAGCCCAATCTACCTTCTATTCTTTATCTCGAATGGCGTCCCATGCCCTACTTGAAACCAATTTTCAATTTTCTTCTACAATCCATTTGTGATTGTCAAGTCTTTCTTAGAAGTGTGTACTATGTATGTGGTCAATAATTCTCTGCCTTTCCGGAATTTTACTTAGTAGTGAGTTCCAAAGCCCTTTCTTTGATGTCTCTAACTTTAATTGTTGAACAGTCCCTTTTAATTCGTGTGTTTTTAAATTCTTCTTTGTGAACGAGTGGCTAGTTCTTGAACCAGGGATCGTGCCAGAACAATATGCCTCTCCCGTCTCCTAATCGAATATTGTACAAACCTGCAACATTGCTTTTGAGTTTAAGTATTTTATTTAACGACCATCTTTCTTTTGTGTTAATGTAGACGTACTGTACTTTAATAAGTTTCTAAGTAGAATATATTTATTATTAATAAAAAAAATTCTTTTAATATCCCACCATACAACATGAATCAGAATTTTGTCCTTCAAGGCAAATAACAATAACACTTAATATAACATGTGTTTTACATATAAGCCTTTAGATTAGGTACATCTTACTCATCATCTACATATATTATAAATCAAGAACATCACCTGCCCTAATTTTTTTCTATCAAGATTTACATTTAGAACAAATTAATGTTAGAAGCCAAACATCAGGAAAAACATCAATATAAATATATAGTCATAATCCATAAATTTAAATGAAAAAATTGTTTCCAACACCTTATAAAATAATTTATGCAAATAAACCATACATGCACACCAACAACTTAAAATATCAAACAAGACACTACCATGATTTATTAGAATACATAATAATAAACTTCACTTCACATTTGAGCATGCCTACATCACTTCACTTCATTGGTCTTTTAAGTTTATCCTGTATGACAAAAGAATTATATATTTAGTTGTTTGTGTCAACAATAAGATAAATAACAACAAAAAAAACATTACATTGGAAAGTGAATACCTCCGCTCCATTACAATTAGAACAAATAAAAAGATGTAAATGTTTTGCTTGATCATTAGTCATATCAACACAAAAAGGATGGTACCTACAGAAAGAGAAAGGTAGATAATAACATCTCACATTTGAACAAGTAAAACATAACACTAAAAAAAGAAGTAAATCTTAAGCTCAATTATAGAGCACATTACTAATTACCCAAAAATGGTGTTCCAAATTCTAACCCTAAAATTCATTTGGTATATATATATATCAACAAATGTTTTGAAAACCTACACATATTATTACCAGTTTTTGCATTCCTCACACTGCACCATTAGAAGGTCGGGGTTTTCGGGCAATTTGCATTTACAATACCTTAAAAATATAAGATCAATTAATCACAGAAACTACAAAATATATACCAAGTTAGACAGAACCAAACACAATATATACTTACACTACAACGCGGCTAGGTAAAACAAGACCGTTTGCAGCTTTGTATTCAAATCGACAATAGTAATCCTCAGCTCCAGCGTTCTCTAGCTGGGTGTAATTCTTCAAAGAATGAACCATACACTTACCTTGAATCGTGTAAGCACTCTGAATGTCATAGTGGTCAGACAAGAACAGTTCTTTCTCACCATGGAATTGTTTACGACCTCCGATGGAATCACCCGGCCGGTAATACCACCTTACCTGAACTGTCACGTCATTTCCATTGTCTATCTGGATCTTCTTTATCTTAGCCACATAAGGAGTAGTATTGCTCTCGGGTGATCGCAACAGTACATTATCTCCAGCTTCAGAAATAAACCATAATGTAGAAATTAAGATATCATAAAAACAAAAAGAGAAGAAAATCGACATCAACAATCATATAAAAATGAGATAGATTCAATTACGTTTGACGACTGTGTTGGTGCCTCTGATGGTGTAGGAGTCTAAGTTGCGTTTGACGACTGTGTTGGTGTCACTGATGGTGTAGGAGTCTAAGTTGCGTTTGACTGGTCTGATTTTGGCCATCTAGTGAGAGAAAGTGAGGAGAGTAAGGGTAGGGTAGGGTAGGAGAATAAAAGAATAAATGGTCTATTGTTCTCTTATGTTGTACTTAAATTGACGGCGACCATGGGATAAAACCTAGAAATTTGTCTATAGCTGTTTATGGGTACGGCGGCCATGGGATAAACCCTAGAAATTGGCTATATGGGTACGACACCAAAGGGATAATGGTTTTGGATATAGATGAGAAATAATTGTTTATTTTGATAGGATGAAAATATAAATAAAACGTTTTGAAAACCGTTCCGATCCTCCACCCGGTTTTTTAGACAAAGATCGGTCTAACCAGTTTAATCAGAACCGGTTTTTAAATTTAAAAATAAATTGACTATGGTTGAAAACCCCTCGTCTCTCCCTTTTGTTTATCTTGAATTGTTAATCTGTAATTTGTAATCTATATGAGTTTGTAAACAAGGTAATCAAATCTCTCGATTCATCTCTCTTTGTTATTTATTTATAGATTCAAATTATTGTACGTATTTTTGGTGCGATTCGTTGCGTTAGTTAGATCTATGATTTGTTGAGGAAGGATCGTCATCTTAGATTTAGATTAATACTCTGCTTCATTTCTTTTAACCAGTTGAGATTTGGATTCTAGTGTGTCTACTCTATGAGAAAACTTTCTAGATCTAGCATTTTAGAGAAATTTTTGTCTCTTCTATGAATTTGATCTTATTCCGCGTCTTCAAAACATTTGAATCTAAAATTTTTCTTGATTTTTATTTTGACCTTTGATCTTACATTTGAATTAATTTGTCCGGTTTATAAAGGAGAGGTACACATGATGATGATAGATAGACATAGAGATAGAGAAGTACAAAATAGAGAGAGGCATTAGACAGAGAAGATGTAACAGTCTTACATTATAGTCTTACAGAAGAGATGATAGAAAATTTTCAGTTTAGATTTCTGTCAAACTGTCCGGTCCGATCAGACCAAATTTTAACTAGTTCGAAGGTGACCTTATTCAAGTTAAAAGCCGAACAGCCCACTCAACTATTTCGCGGTCGGACCGGTTAGACTGCAGGTCGAACCACGTATTTTAAAGTTATAAAATAACATACCGATTTTTTGGAAAAATATTTCTTAAATTTATCATTAGTTACTCAGAGTTTAAATTATTCAAAATTTAAATAAAAATTAAAAATTAGCTATTATTTATTTTTAAAGTGTGTAACTTTAATTCTTCACGTTTATGTTTATGTAAACATTATACATACACCTAGATAAATCACAAAATATTGCTATAATTTATAGCCTATAAGCTCGGTTTTAAAAAATTGTTAATTCAAATATTGATTTAAATAATTCATTTTTTAGTAACACAAGTTAAAAGATTTTCAAATTTATTTTCCAAACTAGAAAAACTAATTTATGGTGAGATTTTTTTTATAATTTATTGAGAATGAATCTAAGGTGCCTTACGGGATTCTTAATTAATCTTTCCTCCACCCGAACTAGAAAATACTATTTAATGTCGTTCCAGGTTATGCTAGTTCATTCTCTAATTTTTGTATCCTAAACTCGATAGATACCCAAAATTTTATTATACTCGTTGTGAATTTACACACCTATAGAACAAAAATAATTTTAAATTTATAATAGAAGCGAATTAGACCACTACGTTAAATAGATGACCAACAAGAAAATGTGTTTATTATCCGACGGAATAGATCTGAAACTCAAAACTAAGTTAAATTTTTAATAAAAAGATGAATACAAGGAGAAGAGCAAGGAGAATGTGCTCTAAAATTATGATAATTTTAAATATATATAATATTTGTTTAATTTTTGGAACTGGTTTGGCACGGTTATCTGCTATCATTCATCTTTGACCTACCCAGAAGCCAACGAGATTGTATAGTTAATTCCTATCTTCGATCACATCTTCGATTGTGTGATCTCCGATTATAACTATTCATACCTAGTTTGGCCGAGACATACTAACGAATATTGAGTTTTTGAATATCAATTATCATCCCCAAAGGATCTTTAATTATAAGAGTCAAAATTGTATTGTTTCAATGGGTATGACATTGTTTTAAAATATTGCATATTATTTAGTCTACTATTCACTCGTGAGTCTAATTGAATTTATTGTAATGAAAATATTACTCCAAACAGTTATTACCTTTACTCACGAGATCATTATCTACACCTACTAAATATTTTAAATAAAATCCCACCCTTTTAAAAAAACATAAACAAGGAAAAAACGTGAACACATTTGAACAAGTTGATGAGGGTTTATTTAACTAATAATTTTAATAGTAAGATAAATTTTATATATATTTGTTTTACATACAAAGGTTGTTGGGGGCCAATATTACGTCTCGACTAAGGTAATTAGTAATATATTCTATTATATTTGAAATTGTGTTCTTTAAATAAACAAGTAATACTATTTTGCAATTTTCAATATAGTTTATTTGTCAAAATTACTCCATGCTAAGATAAATCGATGCAATTCTTCCGAAATTTTTGATGTGAAGCTTTATTATACACTCAAGAACTCATTAGCCATATATTTATTGACATATTTCTATCATCTTCTCCATTTTGTTTAGATGGTATTCTATCATTCCAATTATTTTTATGTCAACTTATTCCATTTGAAATGATTGTTAAAGATGAAATAATAAAAGAGAATGTGAAATATGGAAATGATGTGGCTTTGTGGAAAAAAAAAGACTTACATTTTAGGATTAAGATAATTTATGTATGTAATGGAAGATTTTCATTTCATCATATTTAAATTGTTAGATATTTTATATGCTAACCTTTTAGAATATTTTAGAATAGATGTGTCATTATTTATCTTCCAATTGGAATATGTTAATATTTAAGATTATCAATCATAACTTCTTGAGAGAAATATATTATTTTGGTTTATAGTGTTTAAGGACATTAATTTTATTTTAAAAATGAATAGGATTTGTTATATATATATATATTAGGTTAAAAATGACTTACAACTTTTAAAAATGACAAAAGTCAAAATTCGGAACGTTGAGAAGGTTAGAAAGTTGTGTATTGATAGCAGCTGGGAAATTATTCACAACTCAAATGACAAAACGGGAAGAATCTGGGTTATCTGTGATAACAAGGTTGCTGAGGTCTAACGCTCTCTTTTTAAATGATCAATCAATCCTGGTAGAGATTAAAGACAAAATCCCATGAATCCTGTTTAATCTTTTTATTGTTTATGCTAGCAACTTAAGCACTGACAGAAGACTCCTTTGAAATTGTCTTAGAAACTAGATCAGTAGAGATAAATCTTGGGCTGTCCTTGGTGATTACAACATAACCAGAAACGAATCTGATCGTAGTCCTGAATCTGAAATAACTCGGGATATGATTGACTTTAATGACAGTATCATACATATGGGTTGTATCGAGCCTACCAATTCTGAGAATTTCTTCACTTGGTCTTGTACGAGACGAAATGAGCAAATTAGAAGAAGTAGAATTGACAGATGTCTGGTAAATGAGAACTAAATAACCAATTTCTGAGAAGTCAACTTTATGTTCTGAATCCGGGTATATCTAATCACTGCCCGATTAAATTGTTCTGGGAAAAGGAAGAAATGTTCAAAAGGACCTTTAATTTTTTCAATTTCTGGATGGAAAATGACAAATTCATGGGTATTCTCGAAAGCGTATGGTCTACAGATGTCAGGGGACCCAATATGTACAGGGTTTCTGAGAAACTTAAACTCCTGAAGAATCATCTCCAAAGCTTTGACAAGAAGAAGTTCAACAATATCTCCAATAGAGTTCTGGCTGCTAAAGAAGAACTGGAAGAAGTTCAGAAAAGGTTATTAAGGGATGATAATGATGAACAACTCAATGAAACAGAAAGGGATGCGCTTGAAAATTTCAGGAAGCTGAGTCTTCTTGAAGAGAATTTTATTAGACAGAAATCAAGAAAGAGCTAGCTCTCGTGGGTGACAAAAACACAACTTTCTTCTACAGAAAATGCAAGGCTAGAAACATGAGAAACAATGTATACAGGCTGAAGAATGATGATGGTGAACATGTTTAAGGTCAAAAGGGTGTACAAGATTTGGCTATCGATTTCTATAAGAAGCTTATGGTTACAAGAAAGCAGCATCAAAGTCACATGAATACCTTGTATCAGATTATTGATAGGAAAATTTCATCAGAAGATAGTCGCGAGTTGATACGGGTGTCACGAGGGTTGAGGTTAAAGAAGCTCTATTTTGGTATTGATGGGAATAAAAGCCCGAGTCTTGATGGATTTAATGCATAGTTCTTCAAAGACAATTGGTCGGTTGTGGGTAAAGACATTACTGATGGGGTTCTGGAGTTTTTCAAGAACAGAAAGATGTTAATGCAATGGAATACAGCGGTCCTAACCTTGATCCCTAAAACTGCGATACCCGAGAAAGTACAAGATTTCAGACCAATAACCTGCTGCAATGTGATTTATAAAATCATTTCAAAAATCATTTCTAAACGATTTAAAAATGTCATTCGACTATGTTAGATTGGAAGTCATTCAAGACTTTCTATTCGAGAGTGGCTTTCAAAGTAGATATCAAGAAAGCTTTCGACTCTGTTAGATGGGAAGTCATTCAAGACTTTCTGGTTGTATCAGCTTTTCCTATGATTTTTATTGATTGGATTATGCAGTGTGTTTCATCATCCTGCTTTGTTGTTAGCGTCAATGGAGTCCACGGAGGCTATTTTAAGGGTGAAAACGGGGTAAGGCAAGGAGACCCCCTCTCTTCTTACTTTTTTGTAGCTATCATGGAGATCTTTGAGAGCATCTTCGCGATGTTCCGAAAGAATTGTCCATACATCTTTCACCCATTCTGTGAGGTATAAGAGGTAACCCATTTATGGTTTGCTGAAGACTTGTTCATTTTAGCGCACACAGACATTTATTCCATTAAAACTATTAGGGCTGCAATAACATTCTTTTCTGAGGTTACTAGTTTAACTATTAATGAAAGTAAACGTGTGGCATTTTATGAAGGCGTGAATGACGAAACGAAGCAGGACATCTTCAACATCATGGGCATCAAGGAAGACAGTTTTCCCGTAAGGTACATAGGAATTCCGTTAACCGCGAAGCAGATCTAGATCTCACACTACAAGCCACTGATTGAAAAGGTAAAAAATAAGATATCTGGTTGGGCAGCGAAAAAAATTTCTTATGTAGGGAGAATCGAACTTATCAAAATCGTGGTCATGGGCATAGTTGGCTACTAGGCGTAGCAAATGGTCATTCCGAAGAATGTAATGAAGGAGCTCGATACACTAATGAGGAACTTTATCTGGGGCAGTAGCGAAAGAGGAGGAAAAAAAGTCAAATGGACCGCTCTCTACGAACCGAAGCACGATGGAGGCATCGGCTTGAAGAACTGTATCGAGTGGAACAAAGCTCTCACCTTCAAGCATCTATGGTCTTTGGAGCGCAATCAGGAGTCACTATGGATCAAATTGGTGTATACGAGGTTTATGAAATACGAAACCAACATCTGGACCTGCAAAATTCATGAAGTTATAGGCTGATCTCTAAAAACGATTCTTAAACTAAGAAGCGATATTGCAGATCTTTATGACATCCGGCTATGGGACGGGAAATGCACTCTATTCTGGAACGACCCCTAGTTCGAAAACCAGCCTATCATCCATAATGAGGAGTTTCAAAATACCCACATTATAAGGGACTACACAGAAGCGAAAAACAGAGACATTAAAGACGGGAATTGGGACTCACTCCTGAGAAAAATCTAGAAGGAAAGAGGACACTTGATCATATAAGTAACATAAAACTACACGACAGACCGGATATTCATGAATGGAAATCTAAGGACAATGGAAAGCTGGTTTCGAAGAAAATATGGGAGGTAACCCTGGAAAAAAAGCACAGAAAGTAGAATGGGATCCTTATGTATGGTCAACGAAGACTATCAATAGACATCAGTTCATCCTATGGCTCGCCTTTTGGGAAAGACTCAGCAGTCGTGATCGTATCAGCAAGTATATGAGCATTCCGGATACGAACTGTCTTCTATGTAGAGGAAATGAAAAACCCATAGATCACTTATTCTGGAGTTGCTCTATTACTTCAGAGGTTTGGGACAGATTCTATAAAAGCATGGATCTGATCAGTTTCCCGAGCGAATGGAATGAAATCAAAGATGCACCATGTTAGATAAAATTAGATCGGTTACATAAAACTTAACAAAAACAAATCTCTTGTGCAGGAATAGGCAAAGAATCCAACCGGTCAAAGAACTCAACCGGTTATGAAACTCAACCAGTCAAGCAATCAAACCGACCAAAAACATGACCGAACAAGAAAGACAAAGATCGGTCAAAACAGAAGGCCAGAATCATTAAACAGTCGGTCAATCAGAAGATACGGAAAAACCGGAAGTCATCCGGTTAACATAAACAACCGACCATCATAAAAAGACATTTCGGGTATCTGTTGAGAATGATACCGAAGGAATAGACTTAGTATTGCCATATTCATACAAGTCTGAGGAAAGTCTGCAAGCTGTAGAAGATCATCCTACAAGATCTTTCCACTCCAGGATAAATCAGAAAGGCAATCTTCCAGGTACAGGCAACTGTCCAACCGACAGTTTCCATATTGAGTAAAAGACAAACCTAGCCGGTTTGACCTACACACTAGAAGACTAGACCGCCAGGTCTGAACACTAGACCGCCAGGTCTGAATCACTGAACCTCTGCTCAACCAATCAGATTCAAGGAAATGAAATGTGACCGTTAGCACATTTCACCTATAAAAGAAGGAGCTGAAGAGGAATAAATGCGGTTACAAGTTCTAAAAGTTTTACACAACCTAAGTCAAAAATTGTGTTCTTTCTCTAGAAAGCTTAAACGCTTATTTGAAGTGTATTTACAATTTTGGTTAAAATTGTACGGGTGTTATCGAGCAGGAAATAAGTCTTGATCGGATTGTGTTTGTATTCCTTAGTGAATATCCTTCTCGCGGTTTCGAGAGGAAGGGGTGACGTAGGAGTTTTATCTCCGAACTTCCATAAAAACCTGTCTTGTTATTTACTTTTTGCTGGCTTAACATTCTAACCGATCTGCAGTAACCTACTAATACCGCTCCAACTGATTCAACATCACCCAAACCGAATCACTAAACTGCAAAACCGACCTAGTAATCTCCAAACCTGTCTTATTCAAATCCGATTCTGCCTATCTCGTGTGTGTGCTGCTTCAACCTGAAACAAACCACTTCCGCACTTGAACTAGGTTCAAGGGTTTGTGACAGTTTGTGTAGTATTGAAACCCCGGTATTAATCTCTAACCAGATTAATCACCACCCTTTGATTGAGACGCGCTAACCGACCAACCCCGGTCTTCCAGCCGCGACCTAGATCGTAACAATTGGTATTAGAGCAGTTAGTTTCAATACTCAAGCAAGCATGTCTTTCGATAGGCCCCCAATAATAGAAGGTGAAGACTTTGCCAACTGGAAGACATGCATGCACCTGCATTTAATCACCAAGGATGACGAGATGCAGTTCATCATAGCCGAAGGACCGATAATAATTGATAAAGACAGAAAGGATTGGATAGCTGAAGAATGGAGAAGAAATAATCTGGATAATCATGTCGGAAACCGCATCTCCAACGGTTTGGAAAGAAATACGTATTGCAAGGTCAAAGATTGCAAAACAACAAAGGAAACATGGGAAGAGGTGATTCAGATTCATGAGGGAAATGAGAGAACCAAGGAAAACAAGATAATGGTGGCTACCCAGAAGTTTGAAAACATCAAGATGAAACCTGGAGAAACAATGAGAGAATATATTGACCGGTTCACAGGTGTGATAGACGAGTTAGCAATTCTTGGCAAGAGGTATGATAACAAGAAAGTCATCATGAAAGCATTAAGATCTCTTCCAAGTGCATGGGACATAAAGACAATGGTGATGAGAGAATGAAACTGCCTAAGCAAGATGAAGCTACACGATGTATTCGAAGATCTTAAGGCATATGAGTTTGAAATGAGATCTAGGACTGAAGAAGAAGTCTCAGCCTCAACCTCAACCAGAGCATTGATTACATCCACAGAACCGGTTGCTCCCGCACCGATCAGAACCTCTAAACAGTTCACCGAGGATGCCATGGCAATGCTTGCACAGAAATTCGGCAGATTAATGAAGAGAAGCCAACCGACAAACAACAACTATAACTACGGTGATAAATCCAATGTTAGATGTTATAACTGCAATTGTTTGGGACATTTCAAGTGGGAATGCAGAAAACCGAGGAGAGATGACCGGAAACCGGACAGTCAGAATCACCGAAATAACTATCAACAAACCGGTGAAGGAAGTGATGTTCAGAAAGCACTGATAGCCGATGATGGAGGATGATGAACTCACCTGCCTTATGGCAAATGAGAAACAGGTATTTGACTCTCCTTGTGACGAATTTACTAAAAATGAGTTATTTAATGCACTAAATGATATGGTAGCAGAGTATAAAAACCTGTTAACATTGTTACCTACTCAACTTAACTTTAGAACCGACCCCATAGTACCTATCTTGACCGAACCAAATACCATACACCCAGATGAAATTCCTACCCTAGAAACCGAGGCAGCAATTGAACTATCCTCTGAGACCGAACAACTCAAGGAGCCAGTTCAAGAGTTGACCGAAGAGGAAAATGCCCAAATCCAGTATCGAATGGCCGCATGGAAAAGGTCTAGTGAAATGGTAACACAATGTGTAGTTATAAAAGATACCCTAAATGCATGTTAGGTCTAGGATACAAAAACAATAGATCCAACAACCGGAAACACTTCGACAAAGTGAGGCTCACAAAGGATAATTTCCCCTTTGTAAGCTTTGTCAGAAGTTCCCTAACCGTTGAAGAAGAGTTAAGTGCCTCATATCCGAAAGACAAACTAATCTATGTAGGTCCAACCGATTCTGAAAAATGGCTTCACCCTGAGAAAAAAAATTCAACTGGCCCAAAAGTAAGAAAGCCGAACCACATATGACAAACCAAAGATCATCCCCACATAAGGCTCTCTTAGGAAAGAAGAAAGACCTCAAACCGAGTGCAAGAAAATTAGTTAAAACCTTAATCGGGAAAGTAGTCCGACTTGTCAAAGTCTGGATACCCAAGGGACTAAACACCTGTGGACCCAAGTAAACGTGGGTTCCAAATAGTTGTAAATATGTACATTCTACAGGATATGAAGAAACGGCTAGGAAACTCTGAATAGTATCTGGACAGCGGTTGCTCCAGATACATGACCGGGAACAACAATCTTCTAACCGACATCAGAATAGAAACCGGTGCATTGATCACATTCGGTGACAACTCAAAAGGTAGAACTGTGGACAAGAGTAAGATTGTCCATGGTAACTTAACAATTGATAATGTACTCTTAGTTGAAAACCTACGTTTTAACCTGCTAAGCATTAGTCAAATGTGTGATGCTGGATACACTGTAGAATTTCTTAAACATGCATGCTTAGTTAAAAACTCTCAAGGTATCATACTACTAACCGGAAATAGACTAGGGAACATTTACAAGGTAGACTGGAAAAACAAAGTAGAATATCCTATCTGCATGATAGGTAAAACCAATCAAACCTGGCTGTGGTATAAAAGACTAAACCACTTAAACTTGAAAACCTTAAACTATATCCGCGGTAAAAAGTTAGTTGAAGGAATCCCTGACATAGTATTTAATAAGGATAAGGTCTGTTCAGCATGTCAAATGGGTAAACAAACTAAGTCAACCTTTAAAAGTAAAGGACACATTCAATCTAACCGATGCTTAGATCTTCTTCACATGTTCTTATTTGGACCGATTAGGGTCGTTAGCCTAGGAGGTATGCGTAACACTATGGTAGTTGTTGATGATTATTCTAGGTACACATGGGTAATATTCTTGCCATTTAAACGTGAAACCACATCAAATTTGATCACACTGCTTAAACGTTTGCAAAATGAAAAATCAACACGCATTAACAGCATTAGGAGTGATAGATGAACCGAATTTACAAACAGTACTCTAAATGCATTCCTTGATGAATCCGGTATTAGACACGAGTTGTCTAGTGCTAGGACTCCTCAACAGAACGGCCTGGCCGAGAGAAGAAACAGAACTCTCAAGGAAGCCGCACGGTCCATGATAGCCGATTCGGGCATTGCCCAGAAATTCTGGGCTGAGGCTATCAACACCGCATGTCACACACAAAACCGGTCTCTGATCAACAAGTATCACAACAAAAACACCTTTTGATGTATACTTTGATATGGTTCCTAACCTCAGGTATCTTAAGATTTTCGGTTGTAAATGCTACATTCACATAAATGGCAAAACCTATCTATCTGCTTTTGATGCAAAAGCCGATATTGGGATCATGTTAGGTTACTCAGCAGTTAGTAAAGCATATAGAGTGTATAACACTAGAACTTTAACCGTTGAGGAATCACTTCATGTTGTTTTCGATGAATCGGTTGAAAAAACACTGCATCATACTTTGATCTACATAACAGATTGGAAAATAACAATATCCATTCTGATAGTGAAGATGAGATTCCGGTTTTTAGACGGTTTGTCCATGACCAAATGGGTAATAATGAAACCCAGTCGGATCAAGCTGTCCCACGGTAGGAAGCTGTTAGGATTTTTAATTATGGCCGAGCCTTTCAAGTTCTTTAATTCAAGAAACGGGTTCTTGATGATAGAATTCAACACTCTAGCAGCGGACATAGAATTAGAGGAGAATTCGAGGTTAGGGAGAGAAGAGCCGGAGGGGAGGAGAGAAATACCACTAGATCACACCTAGCGGTCCAAGAAGGGGGAAGAGGGCCGAGAGATAACTTAAACACCAAGTTCCAAAATATTCAATTCATAGCCCCAAAAAGTGGGGTGGGCATCACCATTTAAAGAGGCTGGTTTACCCAAAAGTATTCGGTTACAACTACTTCCAACATAACAGAATTCAGTTTCAAAGAAAGATAAAAGAGAAAGTAAACAAAACAGAATTATTCCATAAAAAACATAAACGGGCCCGTATAAACACTTGGGCCAAGAGACGGATGAATAAAATATTTTAGGACCGAGGTTTTTGATGAGCAGCCCGTAACATTATCCCCCCTTCGAAGTTCGTCGCCCTCGATGAAAATAACATGGACTGGTCAGCCTCTAATATGCATCTTCAACTTTAAAACTTTTGCTTCGGTCGGGCTTCGGCATTTTCAGCAAAGGTCGCAACATAAGACCGTATTTTCACAAAAAACTTTCGGCAGAATCGCTTCAGTAGTGGAACTGGCCGGGTCCTTGCAGTCATTTGCGCTGCCAGGTCGCTTGCCACTCCGCCCCTTTCTGGAATTTCTGTGCATCCAAGGTCGAGTTTTTCAGTGTTTAGAGCTGGCCTTGGTTGCTGCAATGTCCCCAGCGCCTGGTGCAAAAATAATTTCTTCCAACTTCGATTAAACTCCATACTCCCATCAAAAATCTTTTTCCCGAACCAACATAACAACAGCATCGAACGAGCCATATCTTCTAATTAGATCATTAGAAATATCTTCCAAAGTCATTGCAGCTAGTGAAACAGTTTGGCCTTCGGGCTTACTCTTTACTTGCATTTTGGCAGCAACAATATATTCATCTAATGTCTTTTCCAGCTGGTTTCCATGCATTAAACTGGCCTGCGACCGAGGAATCCCTTTAAGGACCGTGATTCTGTCTTGCTTATCATAGGATAGGGTCAGCTTTTCAAAGTCCCAAGAAGACGGGCCTAGAGTAATCAGCCATTCAATTCCCAACACAATATCATAACCGTCCATGGAAATTACCTTCATTTCTGTTTGGTATTCATTGCCTTCCATCGACCACTTCAAGTCCTTGCAAACACTAGAACATAAAAGATTAGATCCATCAACCACTATAACCAATTGTACCTGGGTTGCTATGCTTTTGTGGTCTATTTTCTCCAAAATCCTGCTATTGATAAAATTGTGGGTGCTGCCTGTATCGATCAAGATCACCACCGGCAGGTTCCCAACTTTGCCAAGAATCTGGAGCGTTTGGAAGGCTTTAGACCCGGTCAGGGCATGTAAGGATATGGCTGGTTCATCCCTTGAGCCGAGCAATGAAGGTAGATCATCCAAAACAGGTTCTTGGTCAGGTTCTTGATCTTCTTGATTGGCCGATACCATGAATAACTTTGATTTACACCTATGGTTTGGTTGCCATTTTTCATTGCAAGAATAGCATAGACCCTTCTTTCGCTTTTCATCCATTGAGGCTGAGTCTAATTTCTTAACATGACCCTGGTTTGCATTTGAAGAGGACCCATATGATGAATTCTTGAAGTCAGTATTGGTGCTCGGCCCGGCTGTGTTGGTATTGGACGTTGTGGGCAGCAATGATGTTTCAGCGCTGTACAAGTTACCACTGCTCATTAAGGACCGATATGTTGCTTCTTGGACTTTAGCCATGGCCATTGCTTCGTTTAAAGAATCTGGAAATCGCAGCCTGATGCAGTTTGCAATTTCTTCCCTTAGACCGGACAAGTAACAATCAATGACGTAGTCCCTTGGCATATGTAACAACTTTTGAGAGATCGACATGTACCGAAGATTATATTCTTGAACCGTCCCAACCTGTTTTAAATTCATTAGCTGTCTCATTGGTGTATCATGTATAGATGGCCCGAATTGAGTCATAAGGTCTCTCTTGAACACGGCCCAAGATAGGGCCTCCATATGATTTCGGTTTTGAAGATATGACCCGTACCACATTCTTGCTTCTCCAGAAAAATGAATGGGGGCGATTTCTAATTTAGTGGCATCCTTAGTTTTGTCCACTCTGAAAAATTGCTCGGCAGAAATTAGCCAGCCCTCGACATCCGACCCATCAAACCGAGGAAAATCGACCTTGGTTAGCCGAGTAGGAGGAGCATAGTGTTGATCGTTGTTCTGGCCAGGGTGCGGGGGACTAAATGGTGAAGGACCGTGGCAAGAATTATCATCATAGGGTCTGTGGCGGGGTTCTTGCACGTTTCCAGATGCCCCGCTTTCAAGGGCCGCCATTCTTTCTTCAGCAACATCAAATCTACGGTCAATGGCAGCTTGCATTGCTGCTGTTTGCTGGGACAAGTTTTCAATCAGGGCCTTGAGTGCATCCATTTCCGATTGCTGGCGGGTTTCTACCATGTTGAGAATCGGTCAGCTATGATACCAAGATGTTAGGATTTTTAATTATGGCCGAGCCTTTCAAGTTCTTTAATTCAAGAAACGGGTTCTTGATGATGGAATTCAACACTCTAGCGCAGCGGACATAGAATTAGAGGAGAATTCGAGGTTAGGGAGAGAAGAGCCAAAGGGGAGGAGAGAAATACCACTAGATCACACCTAGAGGTCCAAGAAGGGGGAGGAGGGCCGAGATATAACTTAAACACCAAGTTCCAAAATATTCAATTCATAGCCCCAAAAAGTGGGGTGGGCATCACCATTTAAAGAGGTTGGTTTACCCAAAAGTATTCGGTTACAACTACTTCCAACATAACAGAATTCGGTTTCAAAGAAAGATAAAAAAGAAAGTAAACAAAACAAAATTATTCCATAAAAAACATAAACGGGCCCGTATAAACACTTGGGCCGAGAGACGGATGAATAAAATATTTTAGGACCGAGGCCTTGATTTTAGACCCTAACAGAAGCTAACACCTTGGTTCAAACCGAGGAAATCGGTCGGTCCGACACTCCTGTTCAGCCTACCGATATGTCTAACCTTGATCAAATAAACGGTGATTTGGTAGACATTCCTGAACCGAACCTCAAAAGGAATACAAATCATCCTCCTGAGCTAATTATAGGTGACCCTTCAAAACCCGTTCGAACTAGGCGACAAATCCTGGAGGAATATTTCAATTCCGTTTTTATATCCCAGATTAAGCCGAAAAGAGTGGATGAAGCATTGTCAGATCCGGATTGGATCTTGGGAATGAAAGAAGAGTTAAACTAGTTTGAGAGTAATAAGGTCTGACACCTAGTCCCTAGACCGAAAGATCAACCGGTCATAGGAACAAGATGGGTATTTAGAAATAAACTCAATGAAGACGGTTTGGTCACGAGGAACAATGCCAGATTAGTGGCACAAGGATACAAACAGGAAGAAGGCATTGATTTTGAAGAATCATTTGCCCCGGTAGCTAGGATTGAAGCTATTAGGATTTTTCTAGCTTTTGCTACATTCAAAAACTTTAAAGTTTTTCAAATGGATGTTAAAAGTGCATTTTTGAATGGTGACCTACGTGAAGAAGTATATGTTGAACAACCACCCGGTTTCAAAAATGCTGAACTGCCCAACCATGTATACCGGTTAAACAAAGCACTGTACGGTTTAAAGCAAGCTCCTAGAGCTTGGTATGATACACTAACCGCATTCTTGTTAAAACATGATTTCACCATCGGTTCGGTGGACAAAACACTATTTAAATTTGAGAAAAAGGAACATATCCTACTTGTTCAAATATATGTAGATGATATCATTTTCGGTTCAACCGATCCTAAGCTATGTCATAAATTCTCAACCTTGATGACTAACAAATATGAAATGAGTATGATGGGAGAATTAAGCTTCTTCCAAGGCCTTCAGGTTAAGCAACTCGAAGAAGGAACTTTCATAAGCCAACCCAAGTACACCAAGGAACTTCTAAAGAAATTTGGGATGGACACGTGCTCCTCAGCCGCTACTCCAATGAGTTCATCGGTCAAACTGGACAAGGATGATAACGGTCAAGCGGTAGACCTGACAACTTACCGAGGAATCATCGGTTCTCTTCTATACCTAACAGCAAGTAGACCGGACATACTATTTGCGGTCGTTGTGTGTGGAAGATTCCAGGCTAATCCAAAACAATCTCACTACACATCCGCAAAGCGAATCTTAAAATACCTAAAGGGAACTCCTGAAGTCGGTTTATGGTATCCAAAGGACTCATCTTTCAACCTCACAAGTTACTCAGATGCAGACTATGCAGGTTGTAAAGTTGATAGAAAAAGCACCAGCGGAACATGCCAATTCCTAGGTGATCGGCTTGTTTCATGGCACAACAAGAAACAGAAATTTGTTGCATGGTCAACCGCAGAAGCTGAATATTTGGCAGCCGGAAGTTGTTGTTCACAACTTCTTTGGATCCAACAACAACTGAAAGATTTCGGTATCACAGCCGAAGAGTCTCCAGTTTTTGTGATAATACAAGTGCCATAGCAATCACTTACAATCCAGTTCTACACTCTAGAACCAAGCACATTAACATAAGGCACCACTTCATTCGGGAACATGTCATGATGAAGCATATTAGGCTGTAATACGTATCAACAGAACAACAAGTAGCTGATATGTTCACAAAGCCTCTACAGGAAGCTAAGTTTTCTCAATTCAGACTCACACTCGGTTTAACCGATATTAATCAACTTATTTCTAAAAATGTTTAAAAAGGGAAATCGGTTCGAACAGACAAAACCGGTAGTTCCTCCTAAATTGTCAGATTCCAAATTCACCAAGGTATCTATGGAATAACCGCTTTGTCTATCAGTTAGATAAAACCGACCGGTTACTTAGTGCATGCACCAATTAACCGCATCGGAACATATGACTGAAAACCAACCGGTTTGGAAATAGTTTACTTCGGATTATTTGGCCTCCAAACAAAAGTGGAATAATTATCTATGTTTAAACTTATCTGTTCTGAAAAACTACCTTTTCAAAGTAAAAACGGTCATACCTCAAAAGACGTGAAAATATGATATCTTTCACCGTCCAGGCCTATGACCCACATCCTAGGTTGTAGACATGCTTATTTCATGCAAAATGCCTTACCACATGGTTAATAGACATCATTACCTGTCACACACTAGATAATACCATCATCCCTCCACTAATATATAACTTAGGCAAACATCAGACAAAATATTCACAAGTATCAACCAATCCTCTTACTAAGACAAAATGTCTCAGTTTCGAAACATCCTTCAGGTGGATTTCGATTCATCTCAAGGCACTGAGCATTACGAAGTCTTCAAGATGATTAAGTCACTTGAAGACACCGGTCTCAAACACTTTCTAGATGACAAACACGTCATCTTTCTGGAAACAATTCTGGAATTCTTCTACAATGCCAGGGTTTTCCGAGGTACTCCTCACTTCGACACTCACATTCAGTCCAAGGTGGGAGGAACTGTGTTTGATTTCACAGAAAGTGACTTCGCAAGATGCTTTGATCTTCCGAAGCAAGGGCTCACCGACCTAAACGTTCCGGCTGAACTAAAAGCCAAAATCGCCTTAAGCTTTGCTCGATCAAACCGCCCGGTCAATGACCACGGCGCCAGGTCATCGCTGAGAGCTGAGTACCAGCTTCTCAACGATGTCATCGGTCGAAGAATCTTAGGTAGGGATGTAACAAACACCTACTGTGCAGCAGTTTTTAACATGATGTCTTCCATAACCACGGGTACGCTAGTCAACTGGTCAAGGGTGTTGTTCGATGTCCTAATCTGGATGATCGGCATTCTCCAAACCGTCCTCATCCCCTAGATAAGCTGTCTACTCTTTGAACTTGGGGTTCCACTCTATCTGGGAGAAGGGTTGAACTAGGCCCAGTTCATCACCAAAGAGGTGACCGACTCATTCTATGAGCGGTTTGAGAAGGCCTGGAAGAGGAGGAACCGCCACCTCAACTCATCCAGCAACTAAGTTACTCCTTCCTACAACCGGTCATTTTGCTGTACGCACTAGTTTCATCAATGTTCCACTTTATCATGATCATTTCGGTTTAGTCTATGATATTTTCGGTTTTAATTACTTATTTTCGGTTTCTTGTACCCTCTTCATTAATGTTAAGTAACTTTCAACTTCCAACTATATGAGTAATTACTATCCAACAAGCTTAGTTACTCTCTAACTAGATTCCTTACCTCGAGCTCCGCAACCGATCAAAAGTAACCCATTCCTAAGGAGTTTTGGACACGTAAATATTACCTTCATAAATGAGACAAAACTGAATTTCAGCATTAAATGTTGATATTTTCCCTCCAATTTCAGATCTATATAAGGAACCCCAACTTATCAACTCAACACACCCCAAAATCAAAAACTTCTTGAACTCTCTCTATCTTGGCAAAATCTCAAAACATGTCGATCCGAACTCTAAGGAACTTCTTGAGCATCGATTTCAATTCATGCATGGAGGATGATGATCTGGAGACAAAGGAGCTCATGTTTGAATCATTAATCGACACTGGCCTTCGTGATTTTCTCGAAGAATCCAGACCCATACTCTTTCCAGACGTAACCCAATTCTTCAACAATGCCTCTATGAGAGGAGATTTCATTGTTTCCTCGGTGAGAGGTCACTTCATTTTTCTGGACGAAAAATATCTCGCTCAAATGTTCAATCTGCCCACAGAAGGGTTTTCCGACTTCCCAACCCGGGTGGGAAGCGCAACAACCGACTATTCAGAACTGTTCTCTGGAACCGAGGTGCCGGAGGAGAACCACGGGCTAAAAACCCGCCTTGCCCACCACATCCAACTCCTCTACGAGATTGTCAACCGATCCATCATTTGTCAATCTCCGAACCAACACTACTCCAAAAAGGTTTTTGACATGATGACCTATATTGTCAGCAATACACCCATAAATTTGTCATCGGTCATCTACCAAAACCTGAGGACTATGGTGGAGACAAAGAAAGGTCTCGGTTACGCTCCTCACCTAAGCCGACTCTTTCTTAAGTACCGTCCAGACTTTGGACCATGTACACCGACATTCCTATCGAATGTTGTCGACAAGGATGGGATGGAGGACAAGCTCTCTAGGATAGTTATTACATAAGTTGTATCTCTATTCCTTATGTATTCTAAACCGATCAAAGAATCAGTTTCTATCATGTGTCTTTCCTTTCAATGAATATCTAATTTTTAAGTTTGATAACCGGGTCAAAATTCGAATAACCATCTATTTAAATAACCGGTTAATATCGCTAAATTACTTTGTTGAAAAATCCGGTCAAACTCCAAAACCACATCATCACGGTTAATAAACCGATTCATTTACGACTATAAGAAGAACCGCTTCATCAAAGGTTAAATAACCGCAATGAAAAACACAATCAAAAAATGCCGCTCAAAACCCTCGGAGGGAATACTCCCGCCTATAGTTCCCCGCCTATAGTTTCCCGCCCATAGATTCCCGCTAATAAGTTCCCGCCCATACGTTCCCGCCCATACTTTCCCGCCTTTAGACTTTGGAGGGAAAATTCTCGCCTAATCATGATGGGGCGGTTCACGACGGTTGGAATTCCAAACCGCAACTATAAATAGGGTCCTTAGTCATTTTCTTTCATTCTCACGCGAATTGGCTTTCTCTCTCTAGCTCTCAGCTTTCTCAAATCTCTTAAATTCTTACTCTCTCGGTTCGATTATCTAAAATGGGTCACGATTCCGTGCTGTTCAAACATATCATCCAAGTCTATTTTGAGGAAATCCGGGAAAACGGTTCGGCTCCGGCAAAGTAGGTGTTATCCCGGATTTCCGAGTCCGGCCTCGAATACTTTTTGGGCGGTCCATTCGTACTATACCAGGATGCGATTAACGAATTTGTCCGAACCACATTCATCACCGAAGGATCAAAAATTGTAAACATCGGCGGTCAGCAGATAGAACTAACGGAGGAGTCGGTCGCTAAAATCCTACATCGACCATCCGAAGGGAGAAACTTCTCGGCGGCCTTATATGAGGAAACCTTCGAGGCAGCTTTCCAGATTATTTCGGAAACCGCAGTCCCTATCGAGATCTACGGAAAAAATCATCTCTTCGACCGGAGTACCAACCGCTGTGTGATATTTTCACAAAATCGGTCCAAGCAAGAGGGGGAAACTTTGACAGTCTTACACGATCAAAGATTGAGATGCTTGCCGGTTTGGTCAACCGCATCAAAATAAACTGGGCTAAGGTAGTTTTCACTAACCTATGTGAAATGGTGGATCCGACTTCCACTCGATCATGGGGATACCCTATCCCGCTTGGAAAAATCATGCGTTATTTCAACATCAATACCGGCCCTGGTGTTCTCCTTGCCTCAAGAAAAATCATAAAGTCCAATCAATTCAAGGACAAGAAAGGCAAAAGGAAGGCCTCCGATTCTACAGGTGGCCGAAGGAAGAAGGCAACCGTTAAGAAAGCAGCTCCGGTAAAAGAAAAATCCGGTAGCAAGAAAGATAAATAACCAATCGAATCGGCTAATCCGATGTCCGACATACCCAACACGGAAGACTCGGCATCTAGCTCTGGCCGAACCGATTCACAGCATACTGGAGGAGATCAGTCCGGTAAGGGGAAAGGACCGATAGTCGAGGAACGATCGGTCAGTCGTGATAATGCTGATACCGGTTCGGACGGACTTGGGGAGGAAGATAACTACGCCGATGATAACACCTGAAAAACGGCCGAGGATCTCGTCAGCAGAATCATGGACGAGATACACCAGCAGGCTCGCGCGGCATCCGAGGTGTTCTATCAATGGATCCGGCACTGACATCAGATATTGTACAAAAACATGCTACCGGATCTCACCGTTAGCCAGAAATTCGAAAAGTTGATGGGGATGGAGGAGGAGGTCATCAGACTCACAAAGGCTAACAATGTCACAACCGCTCTAGAACGAACCACAATTGTCGAACCGCGTGCTCGGTTACAAAGGCTCACCGAACACATTCAACGCCTTCAAGAAAAGCATACTCCGGGGACACCGAACTCTAAACTTGAACTGTTGGTGTTAGAATTGCTTGCGGTCAAGGAAAGGGCACTGACCGAGGAGGTGGCGCGGCTTGAAGCGTTTCCCGAACACCAAGATACATCGAACTCATCAGATCACCTCCTGAGGATGTTGACGGTCAGATTCCGACCGATAAAGAGCTATCCTCTCCTCCACCGGACCAGAACATCAACTTAACCGAAGTCAGGACAGGTACACCTCCTAACGACCAGCGAACATCTGTTCAAACCGGGGACTCGGAACCGGCCATAACGGAAGAAAGGGTCAAGACCCTCATTGAAGAATTTGCCAACGATGCGGTTCAGCCATGGAAGAAGAAAATCAAAGAAACCGCGGCTAAAGCTTTTGAAATGGCCGAGACAACAAAGGAGGATCTAAACAAGGCGGTCGATGATGTTTATGAGGGGTCGGTAAGGAGTATGTATAGACCGGTTTTGATTCTCCCAGATTATGAGAAGGATCTCCACTAAATTTCAAAGTTACAACACTTACAATGCCGGTCGAGCCTAACTCGCTATTCGCCGGTTACACCAATTCACTCCTTATGTAATACAATAACACAATACAATAAAGCTTTCGGTAAATGAACAATAGTTTTGGATCGCGCGTGAGATTTCTTTCTCTTTCTTAAGATATTTTCTGAAAAAAACGTCTTTAATGATGACCCTTCGTCTTCCTTTTATAGTGAAAAGATGACAACGGTCATCTTTTCTCTCTCCAGGAGATTGGTCACTGGAAGTCGTGCCGGTTGACACATGACAGACATGCATAAGCCGGTTTGGACACATGGCAGACATGCATAAACCGGTCGTTTTTCTCTTTTATATATTCCCAAAGAATATTGTAATAATTATCTTGCCCCATGCCTGGTTTCTTCTCTTACATATTTCCAAGAAATATTTTGTTTGTATTAACACGTTATCTTCAAGATATTCATATCTTTTGAATAATTTGTCCGTTGCAACTCAACCAGTCCTGAACTTGAACTGTTCTGGATTTCATCTTAAACCTGAGAATGCTGAAGGTATTTATTAGCCGAAGCTGAGAGCAAGTAATGACTGGAGCGGCTCATTTAATAACCAGAGCATGACAGCATTTAATCAACCAGAACATTTATGACCGGAGCATATTTATGACTAGAGCGACTGCATTTAATCAACCGGAACTCATTATGACCGGCCATGCTTCATTAAGTGTCGGTTGACCGATCTCCTTGACCGAGCCGGTTGACCGGAGCCTTTTACTTCAAACCGAACGGTATATATATTTCTAACCGAACGCTCAGTTTTCCTGAAATAGCGAAAGTTTAAATATTATTTGCGGTTAGTGAGATTTGATCCCTGGTCACCTGCGTGACAGGCAGTAGTGTTTACCACTACTCTACAATAGCTTCTTGTTATATTTAAACCAATTAATATACTTGATATGACTTAGCGTTTTAACATATTTATTTGAACTTAATTTATCTATTCACTAAACTTTTCATAAGTTCTAACAATTATTTTCTAACAAATGAGATTCAAACTAAGGACCTTTTGCCTCCTCGCACCCTTGCGTCTGAACTTCAAACCGTTGCACCAATGCGCCCTTTCATTGTTATATTACTGTTTACGACCTTTTATCTTCTTTTCAGAAAAAAACTTATTTTTCTCTTTTTTTTGACTTAAACTCTGTCAAACAAAATTGATATCTTAGTTACATAATCAAAAGGTAAATATATAAGACAATCTATATGTACATATATAAATAGACTATATTTCGTTAATAATCAACCTATCACATTCTTATTAATCATCACGCTTAATTAATTTAAGAATATACATATATATATTATAATTAATTATTTTAAAACTGAAACCATATGTTTCAATTATAATTAATTTTAATTACTATTACTAAATTATAATTATTAAGTTATTTCTGAAAATTAAAATTATAACTCTTTTGTTACTTTTTTTCATTTTTTTATTAATAATAATTTTAATAACCAAAAAACATTTAAGTAAAAATAAAATAAATTATTGTTTTCTAATTTATTTTCCATAAAATATTTATGTAATTAATATACATCATTTTTCTTTAGAATATATATCTACATCAACCTATATTAGCTTATAAAAGTAAGCTTTCATACAAATAATATTAATAATAATTAACATTATATGTATACAATAAAGACTTATCTTTATTTGTAGATTATTCTATTCCTTTAGATGAACAACTTTATCTTGTCGAAATAAGTCATCATCTGCATTTCATAATATAAACCCAAGTATAATGAGTGAAGTCATTAACAAATAAAACATATTATCAAGAACCTCCTTTAGAAGAAACAAGAGTTGGTCCCCACACATCAGAATGCACGAGATTAAATGGAGTAGTGAAGAAAGAAACACTTTTATAAAAAGGCAATGTTGAAAATTTAGTCGATTTGCAACTACTACAAACAGAAATGTCATGACTTTCTAAACTACCCAAAGCTCTAGTAGACACTAAAACTTTAAACGAGATCTAGAAACATGACCCAAACGAGAATGCTAAAGGTAAAATTCCGAAGATGAACTATTCAAACAAAATTATGACAAGTCAATGCTAGAGGTAGCAACATTTAAAACTTTGAGTTCATCCAAAACATAAAGTCCTTCTTTCCTACGGTCTATCACAGTCACCTTTTGTGATCGTGGGTCCTTAACACAAAAATTGGAAGAAGTAAACAAAACTATGAGACTAGAATTACACAATTGACTAACATATATAAGGTTTAAAGAAAGATGGGGAATAAGATGTATGTACAAAACCAATTTTTGCCAATAGAATTGGAGTACCATCAACAGTCATGAAGGAAGATGGTGGAACATAATTGACTAACACAAATGAGTTAATATTATGATACATATGATGAGATAAGTTAGATATCTTATCTTTAAATAAACAAAAATATACATATAATGATGTTACAAATAAATGAAATAAATAAAATATAAAGAAGAACAAAATCAGCAAATATAATGTTGATTCGAGGCATGTTCTTAGCACATTTTCCTTAAAACAGTTCCATCGTTTCACCTTTTGCTGGAGCTTATCACAGATGATTATCTACCAGGGTACAATGAATCTAATAGTTATTCAGCACCGAAATCACTACTCAACAAACTTGATAAAGTACATGAAGTATCACCGAGTTTCAACGGAAAATATTGAGTGAAGAACACAAAGAACACTAACAAAACAATAAGAGTGCTTTGGGAATTTTAGAGTGAGAAAATAATCAAGGATTAAGTGGTTTGAGATTAGATATGAGGGGTTTTATATTGTTGAAAAGTTAAACCATTAAATAAAATCATCAATTAATCCAACGATTGACATTGTTTGCCTCTTCATTACCTTAAGTTTTTCTCTTCATTATAGAGTAATTTTGCCAAAATAATTAAGGCATTTACAATCCAATATCAACGTTACATGGTTTTCCAATTTGTTAGTAATACTATTAAATTATCATAACAATTAATAATATTAACAAACTCATATAAGTTATACTGCAAATTAACAACATTTGTTAATTGGTCATCAATGCATTTCAGATCAATTAATTTAAATTTCACCCTTTAATTCATGTTTAAATTTTATGTGAATTTGATTTGATTTTATTACCCACATTATAATTTCCATTCATTAAAATAATTTATAGAACTAGTTTAAAACTTCCAATAAGATGTGCCTGAATCTAATATCCATAAGAGAGACGATTTACCTGAATTATCTGACGATGACAAACTTTTATGAAAGGATACGGACATTGCATGTGGTTGTGAGGCGAGGAACTACTTAAACTGCTCAAACATATATGGATCCAAGTTTGGATCAACAATTCTAGTACCAATATGCGGTGAAAGATAAGTCCATTGTGCACTCTATGGAGAATCATCTTTACAATCAGACATTTTCTTGTTCAGCTGCTTTAGGATTATCCTCATCGGCTTGAAGTCTTCGGGCAAGTTCTGCATCGTTATGTTCAACCTCCTCGGCTATATGATTCCTTTCATTGTCCTCTTCTTGAAGCTTCCGAGCTGTTTCTTCATCTTTTCATATTTCCTCTTCAATTGTAACTGCTTTGATCCTTGCTAAATCATGTATTTGAACCGACAAGGCTTACACCGTTTCAAGGGTTTGAGATGCGACCTTTTCAACATTTTCAATTTTAGAATCGATCGATGAAGCCCTAGCTTCCAGGGACTCCTTCCACAGGGCTATGGAGTCTTGAACCGTTTTTTGAATGAAATCCTTCATTTCATCCAAAAATGGAACAACAGATTTATTTGGCGCTGAAGGATTCCAGTTTCAATCTAACGAGTTATTCTGACATAGACTATGCAGGTTGCAAAATAGAACGGAAGAATACTAGTGGTACATGTCAGTTCCCGGGTGATCGGCTTGTTTCCTAGTACAGCAAAAAGCATACATCGGTTGCTACTTCAACTGTATAGGCAGAGTACCTTGCAGCCGGAATCTGTTGTGCTCAAATCCTTTATATTCAAGAGCAACTAAAAGATTTTGGAATTATTGTCGAGGAATCTCCAATATTTTGTGATAACACCTGCGGCATAGCAATTACATACAATTCGGTGTTGCACTCGAGAACTAAGCATATTGACATCAAACACCATTTCATCCGAGAGCATGTGTAGTAGAAGCACATCCGACTGGAATATGTATCGACCGACCAGCAGGTGGACGATATCTTCACAAAACCACTACAAGATGCTAAGCTTTCTCACTTCAGAACTATTTTAGGACTTGCTGATAGTAGTCAAATTCTGTCTTAAATGCTTCTATATGTTTTCAAAAACGTCATTTTTCATGAAAATCAGGCATATTCTCAAGGAGAAGCTACCGCTTCTTTTAACCAGATATCGGCTATAATTTTTCAAATATCGGTTATTTTTCAAAATTGGTTATTTTAAAAATCGGTCATCTTAAAAGACATTGAATATTTTCAAAATATTCCCGAGCATGCGTTTTGAAATTTGACCTATTACTTTCATAGATTTCCAAGATATTGTTCTAGAAAAGTAACTCCTTCCCAAAACGTAATATTTATGACAAAACTTATCAAAACGGATAAATTTTGTTTTTATTGAAACATTAAATATTTTTGAAACCGTTTACCTATTTAAAGAGCAACTCACCTCATTCTAAAATCACAACATTCCTGATTTTGAGTATCTTTCTAAAATTCAACATTCCTATCTACTTAGAATATTCATCATTCCTCGAACATGTCCATCACCTCTTGTCATCAACTTCGACTCAGTGATGTCATCTGATGATCACGAGAGAAAAGAGACTGTCTTTGAATCTCTTTTTGATACCGGTTTGCAAAATTCCTGGAAGTTTCTAATTCTCTTCTGAAAAGAGATGTCACCGACTTCATCAATAATGTCGTTGTCATAAAAAAAGAGTTAATCTTTTCAGAAAATGATTCAATCATGTCACACTTAAGAGGAGATTTCTATATCCAACTCTCTGAAGAATCATTTTCCAGTTTCTTCGATCTCCCAACAGAAGGCTTTTTGGAGATTCCTCCTCCTTCCCCTCAAGTAACTGAGGATTTTTCATCTCTATTTTCTGCAACTTTGGATACATCAACTACCGCGGACTCTAAACCAACCTCACTCCTCACATTCACATTCTGCATGACATCATTCAAAAATCCATTTTGTGTCAGACACCCAACTAGTTCTACACTCAGAGGTTTTATGAAATGATGATATCCACTTGCAGCAGAAATGTTCCAATTAACTGGGCCTCGATCATCTTCAACAATTTGAAGATGATGATCCATCCTTGTCGAAAAAGGATTGGCTACATACCTCAACTAAGCCGATTTCTTAGAAGTATCAATCCAAATCTTGGACCGGGATGCCCGGTGAATCTGGCCAACATTCCTAGAAAAGAATCGGTGGAAAATTAGATTTAGAGAATAGTATCTTGGCATTAAAAGTTTTTTTTAATTATATATCGTTTTCATTAACAGTCGGTCATTTTGTTGTACGACCGGTTGTTATATTCGACCAACTCTTGTTTGCATCTTTAAATGAAACCGCTTATTAAAATTTCTTGTGCATCATTTTAATTCAGTTTATTTTAACAGATGTTACGAATATCTTACAGCTCAAACTTACCGCTCATTTTTATCGCGAATTTTTACCGCAAAAAGTTACCACAGTAACTTTTTGGAGGGAAATTTTGACGCCTCTTTCTAATAGATGTGACGGTTCAGTTATATATCCACCACATCAATCACCTATATATATGGGCATCGTACATCTTATTTCACTCACAACTATTATTCTCTTAAAAGTTTCTTGCTATTACTCTCTCTCTACAAATATCTCTTAACTTTTTCCAGATTTCAATATGGGACGTGATAGTGCACTGTTTGTTCATATCGTTTAGGTCGATTTTTAAGAAATCAAGGCAAATGGAACGGCAGAGGTTAAAAAGGTGATGGAATTTGTCAAGAATTCAGGGCTGGAATTCTTCCTGGAAGGTCCATTTTTTATATATCAGGATGAGGTTAAGGTATTCTTTGAAAACGCCAAACTCAAGAAGAAGGTGATTTATACGATGGTGGGAACTAAGAACTTTCAGTTATCGGAGGAAGACTTATCCAAGGCTCTTCGTCTTCCAAATGAAGGGCATGACTTTTCGGCCGACTATTCGACCGAAGAGGCTTTAGAGATCCAAAAGATGATCTCCAATACTGATGAACCGGTGGAGTTTACCTGTAATAAAAGTTCTCTAAAATTTGAATATCGGCTGCTATGCGATAATGTTTCCAAATCACTTCAGGGAAGATGAGGTAATTTTGACAACCTCACTAAGGAAAAATTTGAAATGATGGCCGGGATTCTTCTCGGTGATAAAATAAACTAGGGAAGAATTTTATTTGAGGTTCTATGCGAGATGGTAGATTCAAAGAAGGATTGGTCTCTGGGTTATGCGATGCAGATCGACAAGATCCTACTACATCTTGAAGTTTAAACAGGTCCATGTATCGTTCTTCCCAAATCTAAAATATTGAACTCGGTTAATATTGGAAAAAGTCTAATTAAAGCCGGGAAGGCTAAAGCCACAAAAGAAAAGAAATAGAAGGCTAAGGAGCCTATGGTAAAGGAAATAAAAGAGACGGTGAAGAAGGGAAAAAGACCGGTAGTTGAGGCATCAGATGAAGAAGAATCTAATAGTGAGGCAACATTACCGGTTAACCGCGAGGCCAATCCTATTCCCACTCCGGTTGATGATCTGATTCTTGCTGAACCGGTTCCAAATCCGGTTATTCCTCGTACTCATGCCGAGTCCACGACCAACACGAACGACCGATCCAGATCTAAGGAAGCTTCTATTCCGAAGGTAAATAATCTTACTCCCACTCCTATTACTATTCCAAGGGATTCTACTATAACACCTATTGGGCCAGCGGCTTTAGAGGATCAACATAGAACGTCATATATGATTATTGATATTGTGAATGATGTCAATCGGTTTGTTAAAATCGATGTGACAAGTAAATTGGTTGAGACCGGTCAGACTAATGAAACTGACCGGGCAGATGATGTTGACAAGGACAATGAGACAGCCGAACATGAAGAAGAGTTTTTAGAAGAACAATCTCCGGTGCATGAGAGTGCTCATTCCGGGAAAGGTTTAACTGGTCCAGTCGACGAAGAAATTCTCCCAATCGGATCCGATCAAAATCCGACTCATGAGGAGACTGTTAACAATGCAACCATTACCGATTCTGATATTCTGGACTCTCAAATGGCCGATGCTAGGGCCGTTGAAATCGTGGATAATGTTCTCAATATGGTTGAGGAACAAGCTTATGATTTATCCAATTCCTTCTATGAATGAGGGAGACTAAGGACTGAAATATTATTCAAGGATATGCTCCCGGATTATTCTGAAACTGACAAGTGGTCGGCCTTGATAAATTTAGAGAAAAAAGTGATTAATCTCTCCAACACATCATCCATACCAATAGCTATGTCAAGGGAAAAGTTGGTCGAAACCAACACAAAATTAAAGATGCCAACGTCGATAATGGACAACGTCCATCAAAAATATATGGCTAAAGGTGAAATAATTGGGGTAGACAAGAGTGTGATGGAAACATTTGTTGGGTCAAATTATTTTGACTAAGTGTTGAAATAATTTAACCACTGAGATTTTGATGATGAAATGACTTATGAGTTTTGATGCAGGTGTATCGAAATCATACTTCATAAGACTTGGCTATAATGAGATTCATTAGACCGATTTTGGCATTAGATGCATAGAATTAGACGTACAGTCTAACTCAACCGAGTTAGACGTGTAGTCTAATGAATGCATAGAATTAGACGTATAGTCTAACTCAACGGAGTTAGACGTGTAGTCTAATGAATGCATAGTATAAGACGTACAGTCTAACTGAACGGAGTTAGACGTGTATTCTAATATATTTGCAATTAGACGGATAGACTAATATGTGCAGAATTAGACGTGCAGTCTAATAGAAAGTGAAAGTTAGACGTGAGTCTAACTCCTTCAGACAAGTCTGAGGTAGAACCGGAATTAGACGTGTAGTCTAACTCAGTGGAGTTAGACGTACAGTCTAATGGTTATTGGATAATTAGACGTGTAGTCTAATTAAGTGAAAGTTAGACATGAGTCTAACTCCTTTAGACAAGTCTGAGGTAGAACCGGAATTAGACGTGTAGTCTAACTCAGTGGAGTTAGACGTACAGTCTAATGGTTATTGTAATTAGACGTGAGTCTAATTCTATTAGACTAGGCGGTCTAATAGACTCTGTTATTAGAAGGAGATGTTTGATTTCGTTATACTGATTTTCACAATCCGTCTAACTGAAATACATTTAATGCTCAGCTTAAGCAGTATGCTTGAAACTAGCATTCGCCTACCCACGTGCTATAGATGTACCCTAATCTTGCTCCACTCTCTAGTAAAGATCAGTACAACAGCTATATGCAACCAACCAACGAATGCCACATAAGAGAATTTTCCTCACATTACTTGTTTTTCAGGTACATCCCTGATGGAATATTCGGCGCACTACCAGTGATGTACGGCCACGATACTTGTACTCAGAACCTGTTGTGTACAATGGAGGCTTTCCAATGGAAGAGTGCCACGTATCATGCTAAAAGATTCGACCGTTAGCTCCTGCTTAGTATTTAACAAATCTCAAGGACAACGGACAATCTACCAGAAGAACTGTTAGCCTTAACCACGAGAGAACTGCTAACCTTACGAATTTGCCAATCTTGAGAGAATTCAAGCCTTTGAATATTCATACTGTGAAGCTGCTTTCTAATTTTACTATGTGTGAATCAAGATAGAGCTAGAATCAAAACACCTTTAACTGAGTGTTATTCTTCATCTTGTAATTGAACAAAAAGTATTCTGTTCAATAGTGAGCTAAGTGTGTGTAAACTGTATTTGATTCGAATCATATTATAGTGAATCCTTCCGGTGGTTGGAAGAAGGGGTGGCGTAGGAGAGTTTACCTGAACATCCATAAACAAACTACTGTGTTCTTTCATTTCTGTCATCTTTTCATACTTCATCTTGAGCTTCAAACCCAAGTAAACAATTCCACCTTGAATCTATTTCAAGTGTTTACAAGTGTTTGCGTAGAATAGAAAGTGAATTAAATCCCTAACATGATTTTTATCAAACCGTTTTTCATAAGCCTTCATCCTTAGCCAGACCCCGTCTCTATCGATAAAATTGATCCTATCAATTGGTATCAGAGCCCTGTTTTTATTCTCATGCATCAAGAACCTGAAGCATGTCTATCATCAATGAAATTCCTCTTCTGTCAAGGGACAACTACGAATATTTGATGATAAGAATGCAAGCTCACTGGGATGCTCTTCACTATGATATGTTGAGCGTTATTACTAATGGCCCCATAAAGATTTCGAAGCCAAGAAGTGAATGGACTACTGAAGATAAGATGTCCAACAACCTGGATAATGTTGCTAAGAATATTCTTTACCGGTCGTTCAATATGAATATGTTCTGTGAGATCAAGTCATGTTCCACTGCTAAAGAGATATGGGATAAGCTTAATTAGATCTACGGTACAAGAACTCAAGTAAAGAAGAACCAGAAAGCGTTCATATGCAGTGAAAACAAATCCAGATGGTCTGATAGTGATTCAGAGGAGTCTCCTGCTGAAAAACAGAATGAAGTTGTCACATGTCTTATGTCAGATCATTATTTTAAAACCTGCTGGATCTAGATCCGGATTGGGATATGGAAGCAATGACCATAATTTGTCCTGCAAAAAAATCAAATCCTCCAACTAACAAGTTTTACCCTATAAACTTTGTCAAAGGGAGTATGACTGACATTGAATCTGATCCTATTCATGTAGAAGTTGCTTTCAAAAATGAAATAGTTTATGTTCCGCCGACTGTTAGTTGACTTAAGAATAAACTAGAAGCAGCTAACAAGTCTGGCAATCTAAAACCTGACTCTAAGTCAAGGAGTTTTGAAAGAAAGTCTTCTTCAAAAGCTAAAGGATCAGTGGCTAGCAGAAAGTCGTCTTCTAAGTCAAAAACAAAATGGGAAATCCATCAAAATAACTCAAATATGGATTCCTAAAGGATTGATGACCGAGGACCCAATTGAAAGTGGGTACCAAAAGATTGTAAATATTTATATATGTAGGTACAAATAAACGAAGTACTGGAGGAATCTGTATGGTATCTTGATAGCGGATGTTCAAGGCATATGACAAGAAACATACAGCTTCTCACTGATGTATCAGATTGCTCTGGACCTAATATCACATTTGGTGACAACAAAAAGGGTAAGACCATGGGTAAGGGTAAGATTATCGATGGTAACGTAACTATTAATGACGTGCTGCTTGTTGACAATATGTGCTATAATTTAATCAGCATTAGTCAATTATGTGATAATAGTTTGTTAGTAGATTTTCAAACTCATGCATGTTTAGTTAAAGATCAAGATGGAAACATTTTATTGACTGGAAGTAGAGTAAGAAACTCATACAAAATGAATTGCAAAAAGAGTCTTCTGATTCTATGTGCATGATTGCCAAGAATGACTAGAAATGGTTATGGCATAAACGTTTGAACCATTTGAATTTTAAAACCATCAACAGTATTTGTTCAAACAATTTATTTATTGGTTTGCCCAAACTTTTGTTTTCAAAGGACAAGAAATGCATTGCTTGTCAGTTAGGCAAACAGGGCAGATCATCGTTCAAAAGTATAGGGAAATCACAATCCAGCCGTATCATAGAACTTTTACATATGGATCTATTTGGTCCAATTCCTATAAAGAGTATTGGAGGAATGAGATTTTCTTTAATTGTTATTGATGATTTCTCTCGATTTACATGGGTTGCATTTTTACCATCAAAAGATAAAACTGCTAAAAACTTGATTAGAATATTTAAAGGAATTCTGAATCAGAAATCTTAAAATATTACATGTATTAAAAGTGATCAGGGAACTGAGTTCACTAACAGATACCTATCATCTTATCTCGAGGAGACTGGAATTAGGCACGAGTTGTCTAGTGCTAGAACTCCACAGCAAAAAGGCCTTGCTGATAGAAGAGTGAGAACTCTGAAGGAAGTAGCGAGATCTATGCTTGCTGAATCAGATGTATCTCAGAGGTTTTGGGCGGAAGCCATTAGTACTTCTTGTTATACACAAAACCGGTCAATAATTAACAAACGTTTTGATAGAACTCCCTATGAACTGTACTATGGGAGAATTCCCACAGTTTCTTATTTTAAGATATTTGGGTGTAAATGTTTTATCCATAACAATGGAAAGGTTTATTTGACCGCTTTTGATGCTAAAGAAGACGAAAGATTTATGTTGGGATACTCATCAGTAAGCAAGGCTTACAAAGTTTACAACAAAAGAACACAGACTGTTGAAGAATCCCTCCATGTGGTTTTTGACGAGCCTATTGAGAGCAAATCTAATGAACCCATTGATCTTGCTGATAGATTAAAAGCGACTAGTCTTGAGTCTGTAAGTGAAGAAGAAGAAAAATTGGATAAGAGGATGACTCTGTCTGATCCAGTGACTGATCAGGTTGAAGTTCAACCAGACGTACAAACTCATGTTCAACAAGAAGTTGAAAGTTTGGACGTCGCGGTGTCACCAGTTCAAATGACCAATCCCCTTGGATCCAACTTTAGATGGAACATAAATCATTAACATAAACTGATAATCGGAAATCCGTTTTCTCCTCGAAGGACAAGACGTCAACTGATGGATGAAATGGCTAATTCTGCATTTATTTCTCAAATTGAACCCAAGAAAATTGGTGAAGCTATAGTTGATCCAGATTGGATCAATGCTATGCAGGAGGAGTTAAACCAATTCGCGAGAAATAAAGTATGGTATCTTACTCCTAGACCAACTGACATGTCAGTCATAGGAACAAGATGAGTCTTTAGAAACAAGCTTAGTGAAGATGTTTTGGTCATTAAAAACAAAGCTCGTTTAGTTGCTCAAGGATACAGACAAGAGGAAGGTATTGATTTTGATGAGTCTTTTGCACCGGTTGTAAGACTAGAGGCAATTAGAATCTTTCTAACATATGCATCATTTAAGAATTTTAAAGTCTTTCAAATGAATGTGAAAAGTTCATTTTTAAATGGGAAATTAAGTTAAGAAGTATATGTAGAGCAACCCCTTGGTTTTGTAGATCATGTTTTGCCAAATCATGTTTATAGGCTCGACAAAGCATTGTATGGTCTGAAACAAGCTCCTAGATCTTGGTACAACACTTTAACAAATTTCTTGTTTGATCATGACTTTGTTGTTGGAACTGTGGATAAAACCCTGTGTAGATTTACTAAAGATTCTTACATTCTACTTGTTCAAATATATGTTGATGATATTATTTTTGGTTCAACTAACCCCAAGTTATGCGAGAAATTTGCTAAGCAGATGCAGGACAGATTTGAAATGAGCATGATGGGAGAATTGACATTCTTCCTTGGGCTTCAAGTCCGTCAGCTAGAAAATGGAACTCTTATCAACTAGGCCAAATACACCAAAGAACTGCTAAAGAAATTTGGTTTAGAGAACTATTCTACAGCAGCTACTCCAATGAGCTCCTCAAGTAAATTGGATAAATATGAAGGTGGCTAAAGTGTCGATATAACAACATATAGAGGACTCATTGGTTCCTTGCTGTATGTAACTGCGAGCAGACATGACATTCAATTTGTTGTTGGTGTTTGTGGAAGAGTTCAGACTGATCCTAAACTCTCTCATTTTACTACTGCTAAACGTATTCTTAAATACGTAAAGGGAACTCAAAATGTGGGACTGTGGTATCCGAATGATTCCAGTTTCAATTTAATTAGTTTCTCAGATGCAGATTATGCAGGATGCAAAATTAATAGAAAAGGCACAAGTGGAACTTTCCAGTTCCTTGGAGATCGTCAAATCACATGGTTCAACAAGAAGAAGACGTCGGTCGCCACGTCTACAACTGAAGCAGAGTATCTTGCAGCTGGAAGTTGTTGCTCTCAAGTTCTGTGGATTCAACAACAGCTCAAAGACTATGGGATTGAGGCTGATGAATTTCCAATTTTCTGCGACAACACAAGTGCTATCGCAATCACCTACAATCCAGTTCTGCATTCTCGGACAAATCATATTGAAATCAGGCATCACTTCATCCGAGAACACGTCAATCAGAAGTAGATTCGTCTTGAACATGTTCCTACAGATCAACAAACTACAAACATCTTCACGAAACCTCTACCGAAAGCTATGTTTTCTCACTTTAGAAACATGTTAGGTCTTGTTGATCTTGATTGATGTGATTACGTGCATAAATTAAGGGGGAACATATTGTTCAAAACGCAACTGAACAGACATGAATGATAGAGGTCTTAATATGTCCTAAGGATTCAGAGTTTGAGAAACACAGCTACATAGACGAACGTCAACCTTAGCAGTTTCATCTTCATCTGGAATTATTGTCTTAGTTGTTTTAACCTGCATGGTTAGACGGATACGTCTAATAGACGTTAGACGTTTTTACGTCATGAGCAAGAGGATGCTCATGTCTAACCAGACACGCATGTCTCACATTATGTTATTGCATAATTAGACGTATACGTCTAATAGACTGATTTTCAAAAGGAAGTTGAAAATGTGAAAAGGAGAAAAAACGTCTAACTACTGGTGTAATTGGACTCTTCATTTTCTGGCTAATTGGACAGTTGTTCTTTGCTTTCCTCTGCTCAAGTTTATTTTCCCGCCGAAAATTAAATCAGTCATTCCTCAAAAGAATTGAAGACACGTGTCTCTCAATATACAAAGAATGACTAATATTCCTAACAACTTTTGCTTGTACACTTAGTATTAAATGTTCAGTTTCATGCTAACATTAAATGTTGCGTTTATTGGGAACAGACCTTTGAAGTTCTTGACGGTAGGAGTAATCATTAGTTATTGTCTACATGATTAAACTTTATTATTTATTGAAACACTCATTCTGAAGATTAGAGCTCTCTGAAATCTCTCTCTCTTTAGAATTCGAATCGACTAAGTGTTTGTTCATCAAGTCGAAATGTCCAGTTTCCGTCCAAAATCTATTCAAGTGGATTTTAAATCTGTATCCACTCTACAATCTCCGGGAATGTATCGAATGTTTGAGTCTCTAAAAGACTCCGGGCTGAGAAAGTTCCTATCTCCTCATGAACTCTATCATAAACAGTAGTTGGTCCATGAACTCTAATGGTTATTGAATAATTAGACGGGTAGTATAATTAGTGAAAGTTAGACGTGCATCTAACTCCTTCAGACAAGTCTGAGATAGAACCGGAATTAGACGTGTCAGTAAAACTTAGTGGAGTTAGACGTGCCGGTCTAATGGTTATTGAATAATTAGACGGTTAGTCTAATTAGTGAAAGTTAGACGTGCGTCTAACTCTTTCAGACAAGTCTGAAGTAGAACCGGAATTAGACGTGACAGTCTAACTCAGTGGAGTTAGACGTGCCAGTCTAATTGTTATTGAAATTAGACGCGAGTTTAATTCTATTAGACCAGGCGGTCTAATAGACATTTTTCTATTAGAAGGAAATGACTTATTTTATTAGACTGATTTTCACAATCCGTCTAATTGAAATACGTCTAATACTCAATTTAAGTAGTACGCTTGAATCTAGCATTTCTCCTACCCATGTGCTGTAGCTATACCCTACTTCTGCTCCACTTTCTAGTGAATATTAGTACAGCATCTATATGCATCCAATCAAGGAATGCCACGTAAGAGAATTTTCCTCACATTACCCGTTTTGTAGGTACATCGCTGATGGAATATTCGGCGCACTACCAGTTTTGTACGGCCACGATCCTTGTGCTCAGAACCTAATGTGTACAATGGAGTCTTTCCAATGGAAGAGTGCCACGTATCATTCTTGATGATTCGACCGTTAGCTCCTACTCAGTATTTAACCAATCCTAAGGACAACGGACGAAGCATCGGTTTTCAAGCATTACCAAGTCTAATGAACAAGCAATCTTTGCAGAGAGAGAAACTACTCAATCATCTTGCTTATTGAACTTATTCTGTGAAGCTTCTTTCTGATTGTACTATGTGTGAATCGAGAAAGAGAGCTAGAATCAAAACATCTTTAGACGAGTGATATTCTTCATCTTGTAATTGAACAGAAAGTGTTCTGTTTAATAGTGAGCTAAGTGTGTGTAAACTGAATTTGATTCTTATCATCTTAAAGTGAATCCTTCCGGTGGTTAGAAGAAGGGGTGACATAGGAGAGTTTCTCCGAACATCCATAAACAAACTGTTGTGTTCTTCATTTCTGTCATCTTTTCATATTTCATCTTGTGCTTCAAACCCAAGTAAACAATTCCGCCTTGAATCTGTTTCAAGTGTTTACACAAGTTTGCGTAGAACAGAAAGAGAATTAAATCCCTAACATGATTTCTTTGAAACTGTTTTTCATAAGCCTTCATCCTTAGCCAGACCCCCGTCTCTATCGATAAAGTCGATCCTATCAATTGGTATCAGAGCCTTGTTTCTATTCTCAAGCATCAAGAACCCAAAGTATGTCTTGCATCAATGAAATTCCTCTTCTGTCAAAGGACAACTACGATTTGTGGATGATAAGAATGCAAGCTCACTTGGCTGCTATTGACTATGATATGTGGAGTGTCATCACCGATGGCCCCATAAAGATTGCAAAGCCAAGAAGTGAGTGGACCACTAAAGATAAGGTGACCAAAAACCTGGATAATGTTGCTAAGAACATTCTGTTCCAATCACTCAACACGTATATGTTCTGTGAGATCAAGTCCTGTTCCACTGCAAAAGAGATATGGGATAAGCTCAACCAGATCCATGGTGTGAATTCTCAAGCAAAGAACAACTAGAAAGCATTCATTTGCAGTCAGAACAATTCCAGATGGGCTAACAGCGATTCGGAGGAGCCTCCTGCCGAAAAAGAGAATGAAACTGTAACTTGTCTGATGGGAGATGATCTATTTAAGGTAAATGATATTTCTGCACCAGGATTTACAAACGATGAGTTAAATAATGCACTCAATGAAATGGCTATTGAGTACAAAAAGTTAGATGACTCTTTTTTTGAAATGAAAGTTAAATATGAATCAACTGCTCTTTCTCTAAACCAAGAATCTGAACCAAACGTTTTTTATGAAAACTTAACAGAGATCTCATCTGAGAATGAGATGCTCAAAGAACAGATTTAAATTCTTTCATCCGAAAACAAGAGACTAAACTATATTGTCAGTGCATGGACAAGATCAGGAGATGCTGTCAAATATCAGATCAGCATGTTAAAACCTGTTAGATCTAGATCCGGTTTGGGATATAACACCAATGACCCTAATCTGTCATGTAAAAACTCAACCTCTCCAACTAATAAGTTTAAGCCTATAAACTTTGTCAAAAGGAGTATGACTGACATTGAATCTGATCCTATTTATGAAGAAGTTACTTTCAAAAAGGAAATAGTTTATGTTCCACCAACTGTTAGATGACTTAAGAATAAGCTAGAAAAAGCAAATAAATCTGGTAATTTAAAACCTGAATCTAAGTCAAGGAATTTTAAATGAAAACCTTCTTCAAAAATTAAAGGATCAGTGGCTAGCAGAAAGTCGTCTACTAAGTCAAAAACATACGCATTAGTTACAACTCGGAATGGGAAATCCATTAGAATAACTCAAATATGGATTCCTAAGAGACTGATTGACCGAGGACCCAATTGAAGGTGTGTACCAAAAGATTGTAAATATCTATTTATGTAGGTACAAATAAATGAAGGACTGAAGGAATCTGTATGGTATCTTGATAACGGTTGTTCTAGGCATATAATTGGAAACAGACGGCTTTTTACAGATATATCAGACTGCTCTGGACCTAAGATCACATTTGGTGACAACAAGAAGGGTAAGACCATGGGTAAGGGTAAGATTATCCATGGTAACCTAACTATTAATGACGTGCTACTGGTTGACAACTTATGTTATAACTTAATCAGTATTAGTCAACTATCTGACAATGGTTTATTAGTAGATTTTCAAACTCATGCATGTTTAGTTAAAGACCAAGATGGAAACATTTTATTAACTGGAAGTAGAGTAGGAAACTCATATAAAATGAATTGGAAAAAAGAGATATCTGATATTATATGCATGATTGCCAAGAATGACCAGAAATGGTTATGGCATAAACGTTTGAACCATTTGAATTTTAAAACCATCAACAATATTTGTTCAAACAATTTAGTTATTGGTTTACCCAATCTTTAGTTTTCAAAGGACAAGATATGCACTGCTTGCCAGTTACGCAAACAGGGCAGATCATCGTTCAAAAGCAAAGGGAAATCACAATCTAGTCGTATCCTAAAACTCTTACATATGGATTTTTTTGGTCCAATTCCTATAAAAAGTATAGGAGGAATGAGATTTGCCTTAATTGTTATCGTGATTTTTCACGTTTTACATGAGTTGCATTTCTACCATCAAAAGATAAAACTGCTGAAAACTTGATTAGGATATGTAGAGGGATTCAGAATAAGAAAACTTTAAATATCACATACATTAGAAGTGATCAGGGAACTGAATTTACTAACAGATACCTATCATCTTGTCTTGAGGAGAATGGAATTAGGCACGAGTTGTCTAGTGCCAGAACTCCACAGCAAAACGGCATTGCTGAGAGAAGAGTGAGAACTTTGAAGGAAGCAGCGAGGTCTATGCTTGCTGAATCTGATGTTCCTTAGAGGTTCTGGGCAGAAGCCATTAGTACTGCTTGCTATACTCAAAATCGATCAATAATCAACAAACGTTTTCATAAAACTCCCTATGAACTGTATTATGGGAGAATTCCCACAGTTTCTTACTTTAAGATTTTTGGGTGTAAATGTTTGATCCATAACAATGGAAAGGTTTACTTGACTGCTTTTGATGCTAAGGCAAATGAGGGATTCATGTTGGGATACTCATCAATAAGAAAGGCTTATAGAGTATACAACAAAAGAACACAAACTGTTGAAGAATCCCTTCATGTAGTTTTTGATGAGCCTATTGAGAGCAAATCCAATGAACCCATTGATCTTGCTGACAGACTACAAGCGGCTAGTCTTGAGTCTTTAAGTGAAGAAGAAGAAACCCTGGACAAGCGAATGGCTCTATCTGATCTTGTGGCTGATCTGGTTGAAGCACAACCAGATGTGCAAACTCCTGTTCAACCAGAAGTTGAGAGTTTGGATGTCGAAGTGTCACCAGTTCAGATGACCAATCCCCTTGGTTCCAATTTCAGATGGAACAGAAATCATCCACCAGAACTGATTATCGGAAATCCTTTTTCTCCTCGAAGGACAAGACGTCAACTAATTGATGAAATGGCCAATTCTGCATTTATTTCTCAGATTGAACCAAAGAAGATTGGTGAAGCTATAGTTGATCCAAATTGGATCAATGTTATGCAAGAGGAGTTAAACCAATTTGATAGAAATAATGTGTGGTATCTTACTCCTAGACCAACTGACAAGTCAGTCATAGGAACAAGATGAGTCTTTAGAAACAAGCTTAGTGAAGATGGCTTAGTCATTAGAAACAAAGCTCGTTTAGTTGCTCAAGGATACAGACAAGAGGAAGGTATTGATTTTGATGAGTCTTTTGCACTAGTTGCAAGACTAGAGGCAATAAGAATCTTCCTAGCATATGTATAATTTAAGAACTTTAAAGTCTTTCAAATGGATGTGAAAAGTGCATTCTTAAGTGGAAAATTAAGTGAAGAAGTATATGTCGAGAAACCCCCTAGTTTCGTAGATCATGATTTGCCAAATTATGTTTATAGGCTTAACAAAGCATTATATGGTCTAAAACAAGCTCCTAGAGCTTGGTATGACACTTTAACCAATTTCTTGTTTGATCATGGTTTTGTTGTTGGAACAGTGAATAAAACCTTGTTTAGATTTACTAAAGATTCTCACATAGTACTTGTTCAGATATACGTTGATGACATTATTTTTGGGTCAACTAACCCCAAATTGTGTGAGAAATTTGCCAAGCTGATGTAGGATAGGTTTGAAATGAGCATGATGGGAGAACTTACATTCTTCCTTGGGCTTCAGATTCGTCAGCTGGAAAATGGAACTCTTATCAACCAGGCCAAATACACCAAAGAACTGCTAAAGAAGTTTGGTTTGGAGAATTGTTCTACAGCATCTACTCCAATGAGCTCTTCAGTTAAATTGGATAAAGATGAAGGTGGCCAGAGTGTCGATATAACATCATATAGAGGACTCATCGGTTCTTTGCTATATGTAATTGCTAGCAGGCCAGACATTCAATTTGCTGTTGGTATTTGTGGCAGATTTCAGGCTGATACTAAACTCTCTCATTTTACTACTGTTAAACGTATTCTTAAATACTTAAGGGAACTCAAAATGTGGGACTGTGGTATCTGAAGGATTCCAGTTTCAATTTAATTAGTTTCTCAGATGCAGATTATGCAGGATGCAAAATTGATAGAAAAAGCACAAGTGGAACTTGCCATTTCCTTGGAGATCGTCTAATCACATGGTTCAGCAAGAAGCAGACGTCGGTCGCCACGTCTATAGCAGAAGCATAGTATCTTGCAGCTGGTAGTTGTTGCTCCCAAGTCTTGTGGATTCAACAACAGCTCAGAGACTATGGGATTGAGGCTGATGAATCTCCAATTTTCTACGACAACACAAGTGCTATCGCAATCTCCTACAATCCAGTTTTGCATTCTCGGACAAAGCATATTGAAATCAGGCATCATTTCATCTGCGAATACGTCAATCAGAAGCAAATTCATCTTGAACATGTGCCTACAGATCAACAAACTGCAGACATCTTCACGAAACCTCTACCGAAATCTAAGTTTTCTCATTTCAGAAACATGCTAGGTCTTGTTGATCTTTATTGACTTAATTATGTGCATAAATTGAGGGGGAACGTATTGTTCAAAACGCAACTGAACAGATATGAAAGACGGAGGTCTTAATTTGTCCTAAGGATTCAGAGTTTTAAGAAACTCAGCTACTTAGACTCTCATCTACCATTAGCAGTTTTACTTTTATATGAAAAATCACTGTCTTAGTTATTTTAACCTGCTTGGTTAGACGGATGCGTCTGATAGACGGACACGTCTAATAGACGTTAGACGTTTTTACATCATGAGCAAGAGGATGCTCACGTTTAATCAGACACACGTGTCTCACGTGCTGTTATAACATAATTAGACGTACACGTCTAATAGACTGATTTTCAAAAATAAGTTGAAAATGTGAAAAGGAAATAATACGTCTAACTACTGGTGTAATTAGACTCTTCATCTTTTGGCTTTTCAGACAACTGTCTTTTAATGATTTATGTTTAAGTCTTCTTTCCCGCCGAAAAATAAATCAGTCATTCCTCAAAAGAATTGAAGACACGTGTCTCTCAATATGCAAGAAATGACTAATATTTCTGACAACTTTTGCTTGTACACTTAGTATTAAACGTTCTGTTTCATGCTAACATTAAATGCTATGTCTATTGGGAAATGCCTTTTGAAAATCTTGACGGTAGAAACAATCATTAGTTTTCTTCTTCATGATTAAGACCCCGATATTAATAGATTCATTCACTCTAAAAGATAGAAGGTCCTTGAAATCCCTCTTTCTCTCTTTAGAAGTCAAATCACTCAAACCCTTGTTCATCTAATCAGTGGACTTTCAATCTGTATCCACTCTTCAATTTACGGGCATGCATTGGATGTTCGAATCGCTAAAAGCTTCTGGGCTGAGAAGATTCCTCACCCCTCATGAAACCTATCATGAACAACTAGTCAACGAATTCATCCAAACCACTAGCTTCTATCAAGATAGTGTTATTGCTTGAGCCGTAATGGGCCAGATGGTCTGGATTACAGAAGAATCTTTTGGTGAGTTTTTCCATCTCCCAACAGAAGGTATTAATGATTTATCGACCACTCATCCTAACCTAATGATTACGATGATAAAAGTCTTTTCCGATTCCCCTGAAGTAGATATTCATGGAAAGAAAAACCTCTTGGAGGTTGAATATGCTCTCTTAAGCGATATCATATCAAATCCCTTCTGTCTAAAGAAACTTCCTACAAGTACTGTACGAAGGTATTTCAGAAAATGGTTTCTATCACCAGGGGTGTTCCTATGAACTGGACAAGATTCCTCTTCGGAAATCTTGTCAGAATGGTTGTCGCTAGGAAGAAGATTTTCGGCTTTGACGCTCCTCTCAGCTCTTTTCTTTGTCATCGTCTGAACGAACCCGGTAAGAGTTTTCCCCTTCCTTCTAAGATCCTGAACTACCAGAAAGTGGTATATTACATTCAAAGGGTGGAAACGCTTAAGTCTAAGAAAAGGAATAGTGAAGACTCCAACTCCCCTCTAACTGCAGTCTTAGAGATCTCTTAGGTCGAAGTCTATCATTTCCAGAAGTCATGACCAGGAAGAAGAAGAAGAAGACTAGTGATTGAATGTCTTTTTGACGTTATTTTGAATATTTTCACGATGTTTTTGGTAAACTTATTTTGGTTACTTTGAACAATAATTTGAGTGTTTCTTCTGAAAACACTTATATGTGACTAATATGGATGTTTTTGAATGATTTACTTGCATGCCTTTTGTTTGATTGTATAATGAATGTATGTTTTGATATAGGTATGCATGTCTGCAATTTCTTCATTAAAAAGGGGGAAATTGTTGGGACAAATTATTTCTACTAAGTGTTGAAATAATTTAACCCCTGATATTTTGATAATGAAATAATTTATGAGTTTCGATACAGGTGTATTGAGACAAGATGTTATAAGACATGGATCTAATGAGGGTCATTAGACCGATTTTGATTTTCTTTCGCATAAAATTAGACGCACAGTCTAACTCATCGGAGTTAGACGTACAGTCTAATAGTCGTGTAATTAGACGGATGGTCTAATAGTTATGCGGAATTAGACGTGAGTCTAATGTAATTAGACGTAAATCTAATATATTCGGAATTAGACGTACAGTCTAACTCATCGGAGTTAGACGTGTAAGTCTAATAGATGTGTAAATAATTAGACGCAAGTCTAATGAATACACGGAAATAAACGTAAGTCTAATAGAATTAGACGTACAGTCTAACTCATCGGAGTTAGACGTGTAAGTCTAATAGATGTGTAAAGAATTCGACGCAAGTCTAATGAATACACGGAATTAGACGTAATTCTAATAGAATTAGACGTACAAGTCTAACTCATCGAAGTTAGACGTGTAGTCTAATAGATGTGTAATGAATTAGACGCAAGTCTAATGAATACACGGAATTAGACGTAAGTCTAATAGAATTAGACGTACAAGTCTAACTCATCGGAGTTAGACGTTTAGTCTTATAGATGTAAAGAATTAGACGGATGGTCTAATGAATACACGGAATTAGACGTAAGTCTAATAGAATTAGACGTATAAGTTTAACTCATCGGAGTTAGACGTGTAGTCTAATGTATTTGTAATTAGACAGGAAGTCTAATTAATGTGAAAGTTAGACGTGAGTCTAACTCCTTCAGACAAGTCTGAGGTAGAACCGGAATTAGACGTGTCAGTCTAACTCAGTGGAGTTAGACGTGCCGGTCTAATGGTTATTGAATAATTAGATGGGTAGTCTAATTAGTGAAAGTTAGACATGCGTCTAACTCCTTCAGACAAGTCTGAGGTAGAACCGGAATTAGACATGTCAGTTTAACTCAGTGGAGTTAGACGTGCCGGTCTAATGGTTATTGAATAATTAGACGGGTAGTCTAATTAGTGAAAGTTAGACGTGCGTCTAACTCCTTCAAACAAATCTGAGGTAGAACCGAAATTAGACGTGTCAGTCTAACTCAGTGGAGTTAGACGTGCCGGTCTAATGGTTATTGAATAATTAGACGGGTAGTCTAATTAGTGAAAGTTAGACGTGCGTCTAACTCCTTCAGACAAGTCTGAAGTAGAACCGGAATTAGACGTGTCAGTCTAACTTAGTGGAGTTAGACGTGCCGGTCTAATGGTTATTGAATAATTAGACGGGTAGTCTAATTAGTGAAAGTTAGACGTGCGTCTAACTCCTTCAGACAAGTCTGAGGTAGAACCGGAATTAGACGTATCAGTCTAACTCAGTGGAGTTAGACGTGCCGGTCTAATGGTTATTGAATAATTAGATGGGTAGTCTAATTAGTGAAAGTTAGACATGCGTCTAACTCCTTCAGACAAGTCTGAGGTAGAACCGGAATTAGACGTGTCAGTTTAACTCAGTGGAGTTAGACGTGCCGGTCTAATGGTTATTGAATAATTAGACGGGTAGTCTAATTAGTGAAAGTTAGACGTGCGTCTAACTCCTTCAAACAAGTCTGAGGTAGAACCGGAATTAGACGTGTAAGTCTAACTCAGTGGAGTTAGATGTGCCGGTCTAATGGTTATTGAATAATTAGACGGGTAGTCTAATTAGTGAAAGTTAGACGTGCGTCTAACTCCTTCAGACAAGTCTGAAGTATAACCAGAATTAGACGTGTCAGTCTAACTTAGTGGAGTTAGACGTGCCGGTCTAATGGTTATTGAATAATTAGACGGGTAGTCTATTTAGTGAAAGTTAGACGTGCGTCTAACTCCTTCAGACAAGTCTGAGGTAGAACCGGAATTAGACGTGTCAGTCTAACTCAATGGAGTTAGACGTGCCAGTTGAATGGTTATTGAAATTAGACGCGTGTCTAATTCTATTAGACCAGGTGGTCTAATAGACGTTTTTCTATTAGAATGAAATGACTTATTTCATTAGACTTATTTTCACAATCCGTCTAACTGAAATACGTCTAATGCTTAGTTTAAGCAGTACGCTTAAATCTAGCATTTCTCCTACCCACGAGCTATAGTTGTACCCTACTTCTTCTCCACTTTCTAGTGAAGATTAGTACAACAGCTATATGCATCCAATCAAGGAATGCCATGTAAGAGAATTTTCCTCACATTACCCGTTTTACAAGTACATCCCTGATGGAATATTCGGTGCACTACCAGTTCTGTAACGCCACGATCCTTGTGCTCAGAATCTTCTGTGTAAAATGGAGACTTTCCAATGAAAGAGTGCCAGAATGAAAACACCTTTAGCTGAGTGATATTCTTTATCTTGTAATTGAACAGAAAGTGTTATGTTCAATAGTGAGCTAAGTGTGTGTGAAAACTGTATTTGATTCTTATCATCTTATAGTGAATCCTTCCGGTGGTTGGAAGAAGGGCTGACGTAGGAGAGTTTCTCCGAACATCCATAAACAAACTGTTGTGTTCTTCATTTCTGTCATCTTTTCATATTTCATCTTGTGCTTCAAACCCAAGTAAACAATTCCGCCTTGAATCTGTTTCAAGTGTTTACACAAGTTTGCGTAAAATAGAAAACGAATTAAATCCCTAACAGGATTTCTTTCAAACTGTTTTTCATAAGCCTTCATCCTTAGCCAGACCCCCGTCTCTATCGATAAAGCCGATCCTATCATTCGGTTCTACCTAAGACTTGTCTTAAGGAGTTAGACGCACGTCTAACTTTCACTAATTAGACTACACGTCTAATTATCCAATAACCATTAGACTGCACGTCTAACTCCACTAAGTTAGACTGCACATCTAATTTCGGTTATACCTCAGACTTGTCTGAAGGAGTTAGTCGCACGTCTAACTTTCACATTCTATTAGACAGCACGTCTAACTCCACTGAGTTAGACTGCACGTCTAATTCCGCATAAATTAGACTACCCGTCTAATTACATATATATTAGACTACACGTCTAACTCTGATGAGTTAGACTATACGTCTAATTCCGAATATCAATTAGACTACTGGTCTAATTACAAACATATTAGACTTACGTCTAATTTCGTGTATTCATTAGACTTACGTCTAATTCTTTACATTCATTAGACTGCACGTCTAACTCCGATGAGTTTGACTGTATGTCTAATTCTATGCATTAGACTTACGTCTAATTATTTACATTCATTAGACTACACGTCTAACTCCGATGAGTTAGACTGTACGTCTAATTCTATGCATTAGACTTACGTCTAATTCTATGCATTAGACTTACGTCTAATTCCATGTATCTATTAGACCATCCGTCTAATTACACCTCTATTAGACTACACGTCTAACTCCGATGAGTTAGACTGTAAGTCTAATTTTATGCATTGAAAGCCAAAATCGGTCTAATGACCCTCATTAGATCCAAGTCTTATGACATATTGTTTCAATACACCTGTATCAAAACTCATAAGGTATTTCATCATCAAAATCTCAATAGTTAAATTATTTCAACACTTAGTCAAAATAATTTGACCAAACACTACGTATCTCTTAGATTGCACGTCTAACTACGTATCTCTTAGACTGTTTGTCTAACTACGTATCTCTTAGATTGCATGTCTAACTACGTATCTGTTAGACAGCACGTCTAACTACGTATCTGTTAGACTGCATGTCTAATTTAATGCGTCTAATAGTCAGTAAGTCTAATGAACCTCATTCAGACCTAGTCTAATTTAGCATGTTTTAATGCACATGCACAAAGACAATTACACGACTTAGATTTCTTCTTTGAGTTTTATACACACTCATCATTAAAATTCCATTATTCAGAATACTTTGACCCAACATTATCAAAATTCGGTTCTCCATCTCTTAAGCGGTAGAACAAATTAATTGGTTATCTAGCAACAAACCGATATGTGTTTGGTTGGTTCTACTACGTATATTCATAAGACAACAAATATTTCCAACGAGCATATTTAAATCAAAGATATGAAAATGTTGGAAATTGATAGTTCGGTGCGAACATATATTCTTTGAGAATGTGCAGAAGAAGATCTACAAAGGATCAGAATGTGTCTTTTCCTTTCTGATACAAGTCTACTGTTAAGTCTGCAAGCAGAAGGAAATTGTCAAATGAATAGGTACCTGAGTTAGTATAAAGATAGAAAACAGTTTAGAAGGAGTATGTAACTGTAAATCACCGCATTAAATGCAAATCAAAAACTGAAATATGACCGTTGTCATATTTCCACTATAAAAGGAGGAAGCTAAAGAATTAAACGAGTAGTTACTTGTTCTTAATCCTTCAATATCCTAACGCTTGATATACAACTCTTTGAACAATATTGAGATTTTTATCTGCAAAAAGAACAAAAAGCATTAAGTTGTATTTGTGAAACAAGTGTACTATAATTTTGTGTGAGCGATGTGAAGTGTATATCGAGTAGTAAATATGACTCGATCGTGTGTTGTATTGTGTTTGAATATTCCTAGTGAATATCCTTCTAGTTGTTTGAGAAGAAGGGGTGACGTAGGAGTTTTATCTTCGAACATCTATAAAATCCTTGTCTTGTGTTCTTTATCATTTCTGATCATTTTATTATCCGAACCATTTTCTTCTTACTTCAACCGATCCTTCCTAATTCCTTTCTCTATCCGATTTGTGTGTGTTACTTCAGGTTGAAATAAGCTACTTCCGCACTTGAATCCGGTTCAAGAGCTTGTGACAGACTATGTAGTGTTGAGATCAGTATTAATTCTTAACCGGATTAGCGCCAACCGTTGTGTGTGTAAAAGAGGTCTCCTTTAACCGGACCCCGGTCCCCTATCGGCGATCCCGGTCCCATGAAAAATAGCAACAACAATTTTTTCACGACATCACGATGCAACACGAATACAAATCTCCAACAACAACCCAAATACAACAGCACAAATATTGGAAAAACTATGTAAGGACCTGGTTCAACCAATCTAAAATCATAAACAAATATGGCATGACACAACACGAAGTGGCCCGAATACAAATCTACAACGACAATCCAAATAGAACAGCACAAATATGACATGAATCGACATGATGCGACACAACGTGGCATGACGCGACACGACGTGGCATGACGCGACACGACGCGACACGAATACAAATACAAAAATTGACAACAAAAATACAATTACACAAATATGGCACGACGCAACACGATGCAGCACGAAGCAACACAAATATAAAAATTTCCAAACAAAATCAGCTTAAGCAAAAGGAAGCAAAAACGAAAAATACCATTGATGATTGCAAACTTAAATACCAAATTCAAATCGAAAGATGTAGATTGAATGTTTTAGGTTAAACAAAGAGAATTCATAAATGAAGGCTCTGACACCATAATAAAATAAAGTGAGAAAGGCTAGGGTTTTTTATTAGCAAGCATAAAATAAACTGAATGAAAGAGTTATATAGTTATTAATTATAATAGACTAAATTACTTAAGTGCTAATAAAGATAATAAAACTAATAAATATATATATATATATAACATTTATTTTCATCTCAATTATATAAATATATATATATATATATATAATATAATATTTGTGCAATTTTATTATGAACCTGGAACCAAAATCCAGTTCAGATATTCTAAGAAATCTTAAAAGCATTACAACAAATCAATCCAATAAGAGTCAATGGCACCGTATCTTCCTACAACTAAATAGAATAGAAGACAATATTGAACTAGTAAAAAAGGATAAATAGCTAGCAAACATAGCGATTGGTATTTAGAACAATCGCTACTACTGTTCTTAATGGCGATTGGAATGAAATCCAATCGCAACTACTCATGTAATGGCGATTGGTCCTTTAAAGAAATGCTAGTAGCTTAAATGAAAGACGATTGGTTAGAAATCCAATCGCAATATTAAACAACAGTGATTGATATATTGCCAATCGCAATTATTAAGGCATATCGACGATTGGTTTAACACCAATCGCAATTATTATCGCAATTATTAAGGCACATCGGCGATTGGTTTAACAACCAATTGCGGTTTCCTATTAAAACCCTTTCTCCGCTTTTATTTCTTCTTCTCTACCCCACTTTTCTTTCTTCTTTGCCGCCCCGATTTTCTTCTTGCATCGAGCAGTAATGGCAATTTGAATAAGAAATACTCCACTACTCATCGTATCATCGTCTCAATAATGGCGATGTGAAGAAGAAATATGCCACTGTCGTTCTTCCTCTCCATTTCCTCCCCGTAGTTCTTCCTGTGCGGCGTCCCACCGTTTGTTGATAGAAGATTTCCGGTACTGGAATAGAAGATGAAATCAGCAAATTTGGAAGATTAAACAATCGATTTCACGAACTTGAAGATGAAATCAAGATCGCCAAGGTAAATAAAGTGCCCCTTTTAGCCGGAATTTCGAAGAGCGCTAGAAGAAAAGGGCTATCTGCATGTATTTACCCAACCGTATCTAATCGCCTTCATCATAATGTGAGTCATATTTCCCAATGAACCTGCTAATGAAATGTTAGGGTTCTAATAGATACTCCCTTTATTGTTCATCCTTTCTTTCTTTGGCTGTGGTTAAAGAAGTTGTTTCTAAGAAATGTAGCTCTCAACTTCTTCTTTCATATTTCCATAAAATTTCTTATTAGACTTTGATATTCACTTTTGGTTCCTAGTTATTTAGAGTGCTGAACTTTCTTGAGGTCCACAAACGAAGTGCCATTTTTCTTGATAATGAAGAAGCAATGTTGTGTTTTCTTTTGCATTAATTTTGAAGAATTATTCATTATTGCAGATTGTTTTGGATAAGTATAATAATTCTAGATTGATGACCAAGATTGTTATAGATTGTATATGCCTAAGTTATTATGTATCTTCAAATTTGTACAAATATAAGTGATTGTACAAAGCTTTTATGTGTACTGAAATAGAAATTAACTATGCCACAACTATATTTTCAAAACAGGTTCATCTTGATCATGGCCAAAAAAATAATAAATGCATGACATTGCCCTCCATCTCATTATCATTATGAAGAGAATGGTTTATTGCATGACATTGCCCTCCATCTCATTATCATTATAGTCTTTCAACTTCTTTTTTAGGTGTATGGTTCATGTCCATTTTGGATAGCATTGATAAAGAAGTTGAGTTTCTTTGCTAGACTTTTAGACATTTGCAAATTGACAGTCGTCATTATGATTATTTTTAGTTCTTCTTTTTTCGTTTTCTTTGTCTTCTTAACTTTTAAAAGAAAGAAAACAAACATATGTCTGCAATCCATTCATCAGATTAAAAAAGAGAGAAATTTGAGGTTATATTATGTTTTGGATTTAGTTATTTAGGGTTTCATGATTGCTGCTGGAAACTGTTTGTGAATACATTCCAAAGACCCCAATTGATCTGGAATAGAAAATTAGAAAAGATTATCAACTTAAAGATGTTTAATATGTTTCATATGTTTAATATCAATTGATGTTGGGTTTCATATGTTTACCTTCTATTCTTTTTAACTTCAGTTTATATATATTTATATATATAGTTACTTTCGATATATAGTTACATTAAGTTTTCAAATTTAGTTTCTTCTGTATATAATCTTTGTAATGGTTCCTAACTTGTGTTTTAATTTCATTTCTTTTTGGTTGAGTGCTAGATTAAGGAGTTGTCGAAGACGTGTTTTCCTCGCGCTACCTAAGTTCTTTTTTTCATTTGAGACCGAAGTTTCCTTGAATCCAGGTATTTAAATTTAAATTCTTAGGTTATAGTTGAAATTGGTAATAATAGATTATATGCATGATTTGATATTGAATATAAGTTTGGATATATATTGATTTATGTTTTTGATAGATATTTGTTTATGTTTTGATAGATATTGATTTAGGTTTTGACATGATATATTGATTTAGGTTTGACTTGACATTGATTTAGGTTATGATAGATATTTTTGATATAAATGACTTATTTATATATATTGATTTAGGTTTTCATATTGATTTTGGTCTTGACTTAGGTTTAGATATGGATATCCCTGATAAGAAATGGATGATGTATACGGAAAAAAATCGATATATTCCGGAATACATTTAAGGAGTTGATTCTTTTCTTAGTTTTGCTGTGAATTTTGGCCGAATTACCAACATTGGATGTCCATGCGTTAAATGTGGTAATATAGTATATTTAGACAAACAAGACATAAGAAAAGATTTGATTTTGTATGGAATAAGGAAGAGCTACACATTTTGGAATTGTCATGTAAAAAAACGACAACGCGATGATATGATTGTTGTACAGATTGATATTAGTTCTAATGTACAAATTGAAGAAGATAATTTGGGAAAACATCATATCGATGCTACAGTGGATGTAAATTTTGAGCTTAATGATTTTGATGGGGATGTTTGTATGAGAAATATAATAAACGATTTATT
>NW_025919277.1:0-9000 GCF_907164915.1 Impatiens glandulifera
TTCTTCATTGATTTTGATACATGGGGAAAATAACAATAATACTTAATATAACATGTGTTTTACATATAAGCCTTTAGATTAGGTACATCTTACTCATCATCTACATATATTATAAATCAAGAACATTACCTGCCCTAATTTATTTCTATCAAGATTTACATTTAGAACAAATTAATGTTAGAAGCCATACATCAGGAAAAACATCAATATAAATATATAGTCATAATCCATAAATTTAAATGAAAAAAATTGTTTCCAACACCTTATAAAATAATTTATGCAAATAAACCATACATGCACACCAACGACATACAATATCAAACAAGACACTACCATGATTCATTAGAATACATAATAATAAACTTCACATCACATTTGAGCATGCCTACTTCACTTCACTTCATTGATCTTTTAAGTTTATCCTGTATGACAAAAGAATTATATATTTAGTTGTTTGTGTCAACAATAAGATAAATAACAACAAAAAAAACATTACATTGGAAAGTGAATACCTCCACTCCATTACAATTAGAACAAATAAAAAGATGTAATTGTTTTGCTTGATCATTAGTCATATCAACACAAAAAGGATGGTACCTACAGAAAGAGAAAGGTAGATAATAACATTTCACATTTGAACAAGTAAAACATAATACTAAAAAAAGAAGCAAATCTTAAGCTCACTTATAGAGCACATTACTAATTACCCAAAAATGGTGTTCCAAATTCTAACCCTAAAATTCATTTGGTATATATATATATATATCAACAAATGTTTTGAAAACCTACACATATTATTACCAGTTTTTGCATTCCTCACACTGCACCATCAGAAGGTCGGGGTTTTCGGGCAATTTGCATTTACAATACCTTGAAAATTTAAGATCAATCAATCACAAAAACTACAAAATATATACCAAGTTAGACAGAACCAAACACAATATATACTTACACTACAACGCAGCTAGGTAAAACAAGACCGTTTGCAGCTTTGTATTCAAATCGACAATAGTAATCCCCAGCTCCAGCGAAAACACCAATGGGATAATGGTTTTGGATATAGATGACAAATAATTTTTTATTTTTCTAGGATGAAAATATAAATAACCCGTTTTGAAAACCGTTCCGATGCTACACCCGGTTTTTTAGACAAAGATCGGTCCAACAAGTTTAATCAGAACCCGATTTTAAATTTAAAAAGATATTGACTATTCATTTCTCCCTTTTTTGTTTATCTTGAATTGTTAATCCGTAATTTGTAATCCAAGGTAATCAAATCTCTTGATTCATCTCTCTTTGTTATTTATTTATAGATACAAATTATTGTACTTATTTTTTTGTGCGATTCGTTGCGTTAGTTAGATCTATGATTTGTTGAGGAAGGATCGTCATCTTAGATTTAGATTAATACACTGCTTCATTTCTTTTAACCAGTTGAGATTTGGATTCTGTTGTGTCTACTCTATGAGAAAACTTTCTAGATCTAGCATTTTAGAGAAATTTTTGTCTCTTCTATGAATTTGATCTTATTCCGCGTCTTCAAAACATTTGACTCTAAATTTTTTCTTCATTTTGACCTTTGATCTTACATTTGAAATAATTCGTCCGATTTATAAAGGAGAGGTACACATGATGATGATGATAGATAGACATAGAGATAGAGAGGTACAAAATAGAGAGAGAGGCATTAGACAGAGAAGATGTAACTGTCTTACATATTATAGTCTTATAGAAGAGATGACAGAAAATTTTCAGTTCAGATTTCTGTCAAACCCTCCAATCAGTCCGAATTTTAACCAATTCAAAGTTGACCTTATTGAAGTTAAAAGCCGAACAGCCCACTCAACTATTTCTCGGTCGAATCGGTCGGTCTAATCACGTATTTTAAAGTTATAAAATAACATACAGATTTTTTGAAAAAATATTTCTTAAATTTATCATTAGGTACTCAGAGTTTAAATTATTCAAATTTTTAATAAAAATTAAAAATTAGTTATTATTTATTTTTAAAGTGTGTAACTTTAATTCTTCACGTTTATGTTTATGTGAAGATTATATATACACCTAGATAAATAACAAAATATTGCTATAACTTATAGCCTATAAGCTCAGTTTTAAAAAATTGTTAATTCAAATATTGATTTAAATAATTCATTTTTTAGTAACACAAGTTAAAAGATTTTCAAATTTATTTTCCAAACTAGAAAAACTAATTTATGGTGAGATTTTTTTGTAATTTGTTTAGAATGAATCTAAGGTGCCTTACGGGATTCTTAATTAACATTTCCTCCTCCCGAACTAGAAAATACTATTTAATGTCGTTCCAAGTTACGCTAGTTAATTCTCTAATTTGTGTATCCTAAACTCGATAGATACCCAAAATTTTATTATACTAGTTGTGAATTTTACATCTGTACAACAAAATTAATTTTAAATTTATAATAGAAGCCAATTAGACCACCACGGTAAATAGATGACCAACAAGAAAATGTGTTTATTATCCGACCGAATAGATCTGATACTCATACCTAGATTAAATTTTTAATCAAAAGATGAATACAAGGACAAGAGCAAGGAGAATGTGCTCTAAAATTATGATAATTTCAAATATATATAATATTTGTTTAATTTTTGGGACCGATTTAGAACGGTTATCTGCTATCATTCATCTTTGACCTACCTAGAAGCCGACGAGATTGTATAGTTAATTCCTATCTTCGATCACATCTTCCATTATGTGATCTCCGATTATAACTATTAATACCTAGTTCTGGCCGAGACATACTAACGAATATTGAGTTTTTGAGTATCAGTTATCATCCCAAAAGGATCTTTAATTATAAGAGTCAAAATTGTATTCTTTCAATGGGTATGACATTATTTTAAAATATTGCACATTATTTAGTCTACTATTCACTCGTGAGTCTAATTGAATTTATTGTAATGAAAATATTACTCCAAACGGTTATTACCTTTACACAAGAGATCATTATCTACACTACTAAATATTTTAAATAAAATCCCACCCTTTTAAAAAACATAAACAAGGAAAAGCGTGAACACATTTGAACAAGTTGATAAGGGTTTATTTAACTAATAATTTTAATAATTTTAATAATTTTAATAGTAAGATAAATTGTATATATTTATGTTTTACATACAAAGGTTGTTGGTGGCAATATTACGTCTCGACTAAGTTAATTAGTAATATATTCTATTATATTTGAAATCGTGTTCTTTAAATAAACAAATAATACTATTTTGCAATTTTCAATATAGTTTATTTGTCAAAATTACTCTATGCTAAGATAAATCGATGCAATTATTCCAAAAATTTTGATGAGAAGGTTTATTATAGACTCAAGAACTCATTAGCCATATATGTATTGACATATTGCTATCATCATCTCCATTTTGTTTAGATGGTATTCTATCATTCCAATTATTTTTATGTCAACTTATTCAATTTGAAATGATTGTTAAAGATGAAATAATGAAAGAGAATGTGAAATATGGAAATGATGTGCCTTTGTGGAAAAAAAAAGACTTGCATTTTTGGATTAAGATAATTAATGTATGTAATGGAAGATTTTTGTTTCATCATATTTAAATTGTTAGATATTTTATATGCTAACCTTTTAGAATATTTTAGAATAGATGTGTCATTATTTATCTTCCAATTGAAATATGTTAATATTTAAGATTATCAATCATAACTTCTTGAGAGAAATATATTAATTTGGTTTAGAGCATTTAAGGACATTAATTTTATTTTTAAAATGAATAGGATTTGTTATATATATATATATATATATATATATTTGGTTAAAAATGACTTACAACTTTTAGGAATCTCATGTTTTGTTGTGTTTAATTAACTATTTTTTTTTTAAAATAAGATGGTATTCCTTAATTATATATATATATATATATTTATATATATATATATTTAATTATTGTTATATAATATAGAAAAAATAATTATATGAATTTTATATAGTTTAAATTTGATATATAATTTATTTCTATAAAATATATATGATATATAATTATATTATTTAAAATGTATTTTATTGTTTAATAATAATTAATCAATTATCAATTAAATTAAATAATTTTATATTTCTTCGTTATTTTTTTCTACGTGGTATTGTGGCGCACTACATAATAAATGTTGATTTGCAACAGAGACTCCTCAACATTTTTTTCCTTTAAAAATGTTCTTTAATAATTATCTTAGCATTATTTATGAAGGTTGCAACTCAAATTAAAATATCATTAATCTCCTTCGAATCAATCCAAGCACTTCGTCACGAATATTCGATTCAAATTGTTAATTATCCATGTGACCTCAATCATCAATTTTTTTTAATGTCATCCAACATCGTTACTCTATCGGCCACCGCGCCAAACACTTCGAGAGTTTCTTAGTGCTCGCTCATGGCTTCTTCAATCTGGTTCACATGCGCTTCCTAGGCAGCATTTCTCTCGACGGACTTGTCCCTCCTAGGAACTTTGTTTACTTGTTTGACGATCAGAACCTTCGTGACGTTGACACTCAAATCCATTTCTTACAACATGAGTGCGAAAACACAACCTTGCTCTGATACCACTTGTCACAAGCTAAAATTAGATCTGTGTGGCACTAAGTTAGATCGAAAAAATTCTAACTTAGTAAGCCTTTTAGAAACAAGAAGAATTCAAATGCAAGAACACTTAGAGAGAGAAAAAAAGCCTGAGAATAAGATTGTATTAAAATTGAACACTTGATTTATAAAGGAATATATTTTAGTTATTTATAGGACTAATTACAACAACTATATTAATAATACATCCCAACTACCATATTAATTATATAATCCCCAACTACCCCATTAATGATATACTTCTAACTATTTCATTAATGGGCCTACTACCCAACTACTACATTTATTACTCTAGGGCATGTTTTCTTCAATGCTTCTAGAAAATTTATTAGTGGATTTACTTGGATGATTGGGCCTCCTTTGGGTTGGGCCATAACTTCAATGAACCTCGATATCCCTTGAACGGGCCGTAACACTAATGTAACACTAATGGGTTGTAAAAATAGTCTAAATAGTTGTATTGGGCTTAAGCCCACATATAATTAATACATTAATTAGGCTTTGGGCAATACAAATTTTAAATTATAGCTATAAGAGAGATTGGGTGCATATAGTTAAAATCGAGAGTTTACGTAAAATCGTTTTATATTTTATATATCTAAATTCGTAAAATCTAGATTTTATCTAAAATCGTAAGTGTTCACATAAATAAATATTTATTTACATTAATAATTTAAAATAGTTTTTTAAATAATATATAATCAATTCATGTATAAAATAGTCAACATAATTATTCAATATAAAAATTAATATGTAATAGATTTAAATTTTATAATATATATTTAAATTGTTTCTTCATAATTTTCACCTAAAATTGTTATTTAAAAATAATTAGTTATTAAATTATTTAAGAGTCGTTATTTATATATATAATATAAAGATAAAATAATTTTATTTATTAATTTTTTAAAAAGTACTCATATTTATGGATATATATTAAAATAGTAAATAACTAAATATATATGAATAATATATATATATATATATATATATATTATTATTCAAATAATTATAATATTAATTAAGAAATCCTATTTTTTCTATTTGACTAATTTTTTTTAATTATTCTGATTCTTCACTGATCTCTCTACTCCATTTCATACATCACTGTCAAAAGATTTAGGAAGAAACTAAATATAAAATCGTCTCACAACATCGATTTTATAGCGTTTATTGATTTCAACTTGTTAAATCGCGACTTAATTACGATTTTGATTCTGAACGAGTTTTTTTTACTCTTTACTCGTTTTCTCTTAGTCGACCAAAGAGTTAACTAGCTCGTGATTTGGACTGGTTTGGGTGTTTGTTTGATTATGGTTATTTTGAGTGAGGGGTCATGGGGTGTGTTTAATAACTTAAATAATAGTATTTTTTATGTATTCAAATAATATTTTACAATAAATAACTAATTTTTTATAATAATCAAAGTAACAGTAATAAATAATAATAGTTATATTAATTTTTTTTCTTAAATCACTCTTAGTTCAATCCCTTTCAGCTATATATTTTTTCCTTAATCTTTTCGTTAGCATCTAGGTCGCGGCTAGAGGACTGGGGTCTGGGCCGGTTAGCGCGTCTCACTCAAAGAGTGGTGATTATCCTGTTAGAGATTAACACCGGGGTTTCAATACTACACAAACTGTCACAAACCCTTGAACTAGGTTCAAGCGCGGAAGATGTTTGTTTCAGGTTGAAGCAACACACTTGTATGATAAGCAGAACCGGTTTTGGATGATATAGGTTTGAAAATTGATAGGTCGTTTTTTATAAGCTGGTGATTCTGTTTGGATAGAGTCAAGTAGGTTAGAGCGGTGTAGGTAAGTTAGTACAGGTCAGTTAGAGAATAGAACCGACAGAAAGAAAATAACAAGACAGGTTTTTATGGATGTTCGGAGATAAAACTCCTACGTCACCCCTTCCTCTCGAAACCGCGAGAAGGATATTCAGTGATTCAGACCTGTCGGTCATCTGTTCAGACCTGGCGGTCAACTCTACAAACTTTGCAGTCTGTTTTTCCGGTGTGTAAGACAAACCTGCTAGGTTTGTCTTTTACTCAATGTGGTAACTGTTGGTTAGACAGTTGTCTGTACTTGGAAGATTGCCTTTATGATTTATCCTGAAGTGGAAAGATCTTGTAGGACTGTATTCTGCAGCCTGCAGACTTTCCTCAGACTTGTATGGATATGGAAGTGTTCAGTCTGTTCCTTTGGTATCATTCTCAACAGATACCCGAAGTATCTTCTTGTGCTGGTCGGTCATTTGACTTAACCGAATGACTTCCGGTGTGATTGGTTTAACCGGACAGCTTCTGGTTATTCCTTTGCCTTGTGGCTGATCGGCTGTCTGGTGTTTCCGTTTTTAGTTCTGGCCGATCCTTTCTTTGTGCGGTCATGTTCCGAATGTTCCTGGTCGGTTTACTATCTTGACCGGTTAATCTTCTAAACCGGTTCATTTGTTTGACCGGTCCGGTTCCTTGTTCCTGCATGGAAGGTTTATTTATGTTAAGTTCTGTAAACCGGTCTAATTTTATCTAACACTTTTTTCAAAATCTATTCCCACCAACTGTCCACTATTATTCTTAATCATTTTGTTATTTGGTACACCAATTACAAATAACTAGATATGCCTTGCTGATGTTTACTAATAAATTTGGAAGGGAACTTCCGGTCTAAAGTAGAACATTCTCTAGAGAATCTAACTCTATTGAAATTGTGAGCAAGGAGAAATAGTTTCTATATTAACATTCTTCAAGCTACGATAGTGTTCTCCCATGTGTGTTTTTTATTCTTTTATTGATTTTTTTTAAATCACTCCGAATTGGTTTTTTCTTTAGTGTGGATTTAGGTCATTTTGGACCAACCTATTATAAATTTTATAGTCTTTTTATTTGTTGTTTGACTACTTAACTTATTTTTTATACAGGACATATTATGTTAATGCCTATATTATTTGTCACATTGTTGGTTGATTTGCATGGGTTGTTTATATTTAATATTTTGGTGACTTTCTCAACATTGTTCCATAAACAAAATATAGATCCTTCCCTAAATGACATAATCCTTTATAGAAGTCATATATCTGCATTACTTTAACAAAGTTATCTTAAAATAATATTTTTATTATTAATTAAAATATTTTTTAATATTCTACCACAACATGAACCATATATGTCAGCTAATAAAACATTTTATTATGTTAGTATGTTAAAAAAAATAATTACTAATTTAACATTTTATTATGTTCAGTAGTTTAAAAAAAATAATTAGTGGCAAAAAATAATGGTCACATACGCAGAACAATACTCTGAAAAACAAGTCGGAGAAACAATTTCTAAAAGTCGAGTCACAACATTATTTTAAACAAATCGCATAAGTGATTGAAAATTTAGACACGTGTGAAAATTGTTTCATTATAGCAAGGTCGCAAATAATAAAAGTAGAATGTTGTTTATCGCTAAACAAATTGTAAAATGTTCAACTTGATGCAAGTCATAGTGTAAATTTGTACTGATAATTTCATTCTAGTGTGTAATGGTACAATAAATAACACTAATAAACAACCTTTTGAGATGGAGATCATTGATAACATTTTTTCTTTTTAGTGTTTTTTTAACTTAGGGGTAAAATGAATCCAGATAGTTTAAAGAAAAAAACGGATAAATATTTTTATTTCATTTCTTTATTATCTATTTTATTTTCAAAAGAAAAAGTAAATAAATTAAGGATTTGCATGCTATATACAAGTGTCTCTGCATGCATTTACAAAATGACATTAGAGATATTATGCATGCTATATAAATGTCTGTCTGTTCATTATTTACTTCTAGAATTGAATTAAGAAAGTAATCAAGGCCAGTGCCATTTGTTGTATAATAACAATACTTCGATTTTGACATGAGAAAATTTATGACCTCTACAGTTAAGATATGAAGAGGTAGTGTCCTTATTTTTTAGACAAAAGAAGTAAGCCATTTTCTCAGAATATAGGAGTTATTATAGAGTGTATAGTGTTACAAATTTTCATATATAAACAAATCCCTACATAATAAAAGAGTACATAATAAAAGAATACATGTACTCAAAATTTTCTAATTAAAACAAGATTAATGATAAGGGAGCTAAAAAATTGTAGTGAATGGAGGCAGCGAATGTCACCATAGAAATATAACGGTATTATTTTCTCTTTCTTTAATTTTAATTTGTACTTTTGACTTAAAAGCAATTCATAATTTCTCTCTTCAATTTTTTATTATTTAAAAAAAAAATATTTAATAATTTTCCTCTCTTAAATTTTTTTTATTATAAACTTATTTAAATATTTACTCAAACTTCTAATGTTCAACATAGATAAAAAA
>NW_025919278.1:0-7207 GCF_907164915.1 Impatiens glandulifera
TTATTATGAGGCTTGAGTTTATGAACTTAATTGAGATATTTCGAAATTAGTACATCAGATATTCATAAAAGGAGATGGATAGAGTCCTCAGATATTTTAGTAGGTCATGATAACTTAATTTGCAAAAGTCAACAGATTGGATGAACTCATACATAGATTAAGAATGTAACTTAAATTTGATTTTTTTCCCTAATAAATAGTTTAAAATTTATGAAAAGATTCCAACCGTTGATTCCTATATTTTTTTTACTTTTTAGAAAGATTTCATAAGAATTTGTAAATTTTAAGGGGAAAAAGTCTAAACTTTATAGTCCTAAATTTAGAAGGGGAGAAAAAAAAAGTGATCATTTCACAACTTCAATTTCTTTGGAAATAATTTGAAGTCAGCAACAATGTTGTTTAGTGGAGTAACTTGGTTACTAGGCACTAGATCAATTTTGTTATTTCTCATATAGTTATGTTGTGAGGATAAACTTAATAAGTGTATGGACAATATTAATTATGTTGAAAAAACATGGAATTACCTTCGAAATTAGGTCATTAAAAAAAGACAACTGAGAAGTACTTTTACTTTATTTGAAGATCTACATATTCACATTTGGAGCAATAATCTACTATATGGTAGGGCCTAAACAAAAAGGTAAGATAATAAAGTAGTGCTGAGCCTTTCCCAGAAAGTGAAACATAGGATAAATTGATGTCACGGTATAATCTTTGTCGACCAAACTAGGGGAGCCCAATCTACCTTCTATTCTTTATCTCGAATGGTGTCCCACACCCTGCTTGAAACCAATTTTCCATTTTCTTCTACAATCCATTTGTGATTGTCAGGTCTTTCGTAGAAGTGTGTACTATGTATGTGGTCAATAATTCTCTGCCTTTCCGGAATTTTACTTAGTAGCGAGTTCCAAAGCCCTTCTTTGATATCTCTAACTTTAATTGTTGAATAGTCCTTTTTTAATTCTTGTGTTTCTAAACTCTTCTTTGTGAATGAGTGGCTAGTTCTTGAACCAGGGATCGTGCCAGAACAATATGCCTCTCCCGTCTCCTAATCGAATATTGTACAAACCTGCAACATTGCTTTTGAGTTTATGTATTTTCTTTAACGACCATCTCTCTTGTGTGTTAATGTAGATGTATTGTACTTTAATAAGTTTCTAAGTAGAATATATTTATTATTAATAAAAAAAATTCTTTTAATATACCACCATACAACATGAATCAGAATTTTGTCCTTCAAGGTCGTGAAATTGTTCTTCATTGATGTTGATACATGGGGCAAGTAACAATAATACTTAATATAACATGTGTTTTACATATAAGCCTATAGATTAGGTACATCTTACTCATCATCTACATATATTATAAATCAAGAACATCACCTTCCCTAATTTTTTTCTATCAAGATTTACATTTAGAACAAATTAATGTTAGAAGCCATATATCAGGAAAAACATCAATATAAATATATAGTCATAATCCATAAATTTAAATGAAAAAATTGTTTCCAACACCTTATAAAATAATTTATGCAAATAAACCATACATGCACACCAATGACTTACAATATCAAACAAGACACTACCATGATTCATTAGAATACATAATAATAAACTTCACTTCACATTTGAGCATGCCTACTTCACTTCATTGGTCGTTTAAGTTTATCCTGTATGACAAAAGAATTATATATTTAGTTGTTTGTGTCAACAATAAGATAAATAACAACAACAAAAAAATTACATTGGAAAGTGAATACCTCCACTCCATTACAATTAGAACAAATAAAAAGATGTAATTGTTTTGCTTGATCATTAGTCATATCAACACAAAAAGGATGGTACCTACAAAAGAGAAAGATAGATAATAACATATCACATTTGAACAAGTAAAACATAATACTAAAAAAAGAAGTAAATCTTAAGCTCACTTATAGAGCACATCACTAATTACCCAAAAATTGTGTTCCAAATTCTAACCCTAAAATTCATTTGGTATATATATATATCAACAAATGTTTTGAAAACCTACACATATTATTACCAGTTTTTGCATTCCTCACACTGCACCATCAGAAGGTCGGGGTTTTCGGGCAATTTGCATTTACAATACCTTGAAAATATAAGATAAATCAATCACAGAAACTACAAAATATATACCAAGTTAGACAGAACCAAACACAATATATACTTACACTACAACGCGGCTAGGTAAAACAAGACCGTTTGCAGCTTTGTATTCAAATCGACAATAGTAATCCTCAGCTCCAGCGTTCTCTAGCTGGGTGTAATTCTTCAAAGAATGAACCATACACTTACCTTGAATCGTGTAAGCACTCTGAATGTCATAGTGGTCAGACAAGAACAGTTCTTTCTCACCATGGAATTGTTTACGACCTCCGATGGAATCACTCGGCCGGTAATACCACCTTACCTGAACTGTCACGTCATTTCCATTGTCTATCTGGATCTTCTTTATCTTAGCCACATAAGGAGTAGTATTGCTCTCGGGTGATCGCAACAGTACATTATCTCCAGCTTCAGAAATAAACCATAATGTAGAAATTAAGATATCATAAAAACCAAAAGAGAAGAAAATCGACATAAACAATCATATAAAAATGAGATAGATTCAATTACGTTTGACGACTGTGTTGGTGCCTCTGATGGTGTAGGAGTCTAAGTTGCGTTTCACGACTGTGTTGGTGTCACTGATGGTGTAGGAGTCTAAGTTGCGTTTGACTGGTCTGATTTTGGCCATCTAGTGAAAGAAAGTGAGGAGAGTAAGGGTAGGGTAGGGTAGGGTAGGGTAGGGTAGGGTAGGGTAGGGTAGGGTAGGGTAGGGTAGGGTAGGGTAGGAGAATAAAAGAATAAATGGTCTATTGTTCTCTTATGTTGTACTTAAATTGACGGCGACCATGGGATAAAACCTAGATATTTGTCTATAGCTGTTTATGGGTACGGCGGCCATGGGATAAACCCTAGAAATTGGCTATATGGGTACCACACCAATGGGATAATGGTTTTGGATATAGATGACAAATAATTTTTTATTTTGCTAGGATGAAAATATAAATAACCCGTTTTGAAAACCGTTCCGATGCTCCACCCGGTTTTTTAGACAAAGATCGGTCCAACCAGTTTAATCAGAACCGGCTTTTAAATTTAAAAATAAATTGACTAGGGTTGAAAACCCATCGTCTCTCCCTTATTGTTTATCTTGAATTGTTAATCCGTAATTTGTAATCTATACGAGTTTGTAAACAAGGTAATCAAATCTCTCGATTCATCTCTCTTTGTTATTTATTTATAGATTCAAATTATTGTACGTAATTTTGGTGCGATTCGTTGCGTTAGTTAGATCTATGATTTGTTGAGGAAGGATCGTCATCTTAGATTTAGATTAATACACTGCTTCATTTCTTTTAACCAGTTGAGATTTGGATTCTAGTGTGTCTACTCTATGAGAAAACTTTCTAGATCTAGTATTTTAGAGAAATTTCTATCTCTTCTATGAATTTGATCTGATTCCGCGTCTTCATAATATTTGACTAAAATTTTTCTTGATTTTTATTTTGACCTTTGATCTTACATTTGAATTAATTTGTCCGGTTTATAAAGGAGAGGTACACATGATGATGATATATGATGATGATACATGATGATGATAGATAGACATAGAGATAGAGAGGTACAAAATAGAGAGAGGCATTAGACAGAGAAGATGTAACATTCTTACATTATAGTCTTACAGAAGAGATGATAGAATATTTTCATTTTAGATTTCTGTCAAACTGTCCGGTCCGATCAGACCAAATTTTAACCAGTTCGAAGGTGACATTATTGAAGTTAAAACCGAACAGCCCACTAAACTATTTCGCGGTCGGACCGGTTTGACTATCGGTCGAACCGGTTTGACTATCGGTCGCGTATTTTAAAGTTATAAAATAACATACATAATTTTTTAAAAAATATTTCTTAAATTTATCATTAGTTACTCAGAGTTTAAATTATTCAAATTTTTAATAAAAATTAAAAATTAGCCATTATTTATTTTTAAAGTATGTAACTTTAATTCTTCGCGTTTATGTTTATGTGAAGATTATACATACACCTAGATAAATCACAAAATATTGCTATAATTTATAGCCTATAAGCTCAGTTTTAAAAAATTGTTAATCCAAATATTGATTTAATTAATTCATTTTTTAGTAACACAAGTTGAAAGATTTTCAAATTTATTTTCCAAACTAGAAAAACTTATTTATGGTGAGATTTTTTTTTGTAATTTATTGAGAATGAATCTAAGGTGACTTACGAGATTCTTAATTAATCTTTCCTCAACCCGAACTAGAAAATGCTACTTAATGTCGTTCGAGGTTATGCTATTTCATTCTCTAATTTGTGTATCCTAAACTCGATAGATATCCAAAATTTTATTATACTAGTTGTGAATTTTACACCTATACAACAAAAATAATTTTAAATTTATAATAGAAGCGAATTAGACCACCACGTTAAATAGATGACCAACAAGAAAATGTGTTTATTATTCGACGGAATAGATCTGAAACTCAGACCTAAATTAAATTTTTAATAAAAAGATGAATACAAGGAGAAGAGCAAGGAGAATGTGCTATAAAATTATGATAATTTTAAATATATATAATATTTGTTTAATTTTTGGAACTGGTTTGGAACGGTTATCTGCTATCATTCATCTTTGACCTACCCAGAAGCGACGAGATTGTATAGTTAATTCCTATCTTTGATCACATCTTCGATTATGTGATCCGATTATAACTATTCATACCTAGTTTGACCGAGACATACTAACGAATATTGAGTTTTTGAGTATCAATTATCATCCCCAAAGGATCTTTAATTATAAGAGTCAAAATTGTATTGTTTCAATGGGTATGACATTGTTTTAAAATATTGCATATTATTTAGTCTACTATTCACTTGTGAGTCTAATTGAATTTATTGTAAAAAAAATATTACTCCAAACGGTAATTACCTATACTCACGAGATCATTATTTACACCTACTAAATATTTTAAATAAAATCCCACCCTTTTAAAAAACATAAACAAGGAAAAAACGTAAACACATTTGAACAAGTTGATGAGGGTTTATTAAACTAATAATTTTAATAGTAAGATAAGTTTTATATATTTTTTTTTACATACAAAGGTTGTTGGGGGCCAATATTACGTCTCGACTAAGGTAATTAGTAATATATTCTATTATATTTGAAATTGTGTTCTTTAAATAAACAAATAATACTATTTTGCAATTTTCAATATAGTTTATTTGTCAAAATTACTCCATGCTAAGATAAATCGATGCAATTCTTCCGAAATTTTTGATGAGAAGCTTTATTATACACTCAAGAACTCATTAGCAATAACATATTGTGCTAGGGTCTAAAATCAAGACCTCGGTCCTTGAATAAATTCCAGCAACCTTTCTCGGCACCCGGTCTCGGTCCTATTGTGCACATGGGCCAGATTTCTGTTTTGTTGTTTTATTATTTTGTTTTTCTTTCCTTTTCTACTTTACAAACCGAATTCTGTTATTCTTTTATATTTGTTGTAACCGAATATTATGGGTAAAGACATCACCTATATAAGGATGGTCTTTCTTCCCTAAGGACCCATGAATAGAATAATGAAGATATGAACTTCAGCCATATTCGTCTATTATTATTTACTATGGACTGTTTGGTGTAGACCAACGGTATTTCTCTTCGCACCTTGGTTCTTCTATCCCCTCCCCCCAAATTCTCTATCGAAAACCTTCTGCTGCCATTTGATTGTAGAATTTCCACCGGTCGTAGAGATCAAGAACTTGATTCTTGAACCCAAAACACACCTTACGAAACAAGTCGTAACATTCTTGGTATCAAAGCAAGACGATTTTCAAATGAAAGAAACCAGATAGCAGCAAAGATGGATGATCTTAAGACCCTACTCGAAGGGCTGACCCAACAATATGCCTCCATGAATGCTGCCCTGCAACAATAATTGACCAAACAAGCTGCCTTGCACAATGCCTTTTTGCAAAATGTGGATAGAAGGTATGCTACTGGAAAAAGATTGACAGTCATTGAAAAAGGTGCATTTAATAATGGCCAAAATCCCTGCACCCGACCCTATAATAATGCTTCTTGCTACCTTCCTCCAACTCGGCTCACAAATGTTAATATTCCTGAATTTGATGGGACTGATTTGGAGGGATGGCTCTTATTTGCCGAGCAAATCTTTAGGGAGAGCAAAACGAATGATGCCACCAAGCTAGACATTGTCCGCACTCACGTCTCAAAAGAGGCAAGAACGTGGCATTAATCATATTTGCAGAATCGCAACCAATAGGTTGAGGGAGTGGATAATGTTGACATTGGAGTTGTAGCAAGTACGCCTGGACCTTGCTTCAACCTTGAATCAACAGATTCAGAGTCCTTTTGTTTGGACTTTTCAGACTGGAGGAACTAGCCTCCGATTCATTCACCGTTTTGGTTCTCTTTGCCCCTATTAACAGAACATAAGCAGAGGGCTTGGATTGGGTAGAAGGTTTTCCACCGGTCTGGTAACTGGAAGCGCCAGATGCAAATTCAAGTTTGCTCTTCAACCTCGTCAGCGTGCTAGTCACTGTAAGAGCAGTAGATACTCGTGGAGAATTGATCTGCACCAGTTCACCAACAGGAACCCCCAAATGCTTCAACAGATGACTCAGTTGAGCCGCATATGTTATACTTTCCTTGTTCGTTTGACAAATAGAATAGCACAAGTTCTGGAAGAGGGTATGAGCCCAGTTTACCTAGATTCCCTTTGAGATAGTACACATATAGTCAAAACGGTCTTGACTATAGAGATTGAAGGAACCAGCTTTCCCTTGTAGCGCCTTCGCCACCACGTCGTTTAGAAGAATGAAATGGGGTTTAAATACCTTCTTGAATCCATTCACATGGATCTTCGAACCGTCTGCGGAAAAGGTTGTGTTCATCTCCTCCATGATTTCTGAAGAGAGAACTAAGTCGAATAGATGACCATCCGTTGGAAGTTCAAAGAACTCCGCATAAACTGCTTCGTCGAAAGAGAACTCCATTCTATTGAGGGTTGCTACGATAGATTCACCCACCATAGTTGTCGTTTTGAAGAACTCGCGAACTTCGTTTTCGTAGAAGATGCACGGTCCGTCTAGAT
>NW_025919279.1:0-1000 GCF_907164915.1 Impatiens glandulifera
GTAACCGGATCTATTGGAACCGTGTGGACCAATAGAGGAGCAACAAGTGGGGCTCTGATCCTGATCCAATCAACCAGATCTGTCAAATTCACGCATCAAAGGTATACCATTTCAAGCTGTATGTTTATTCTATCAGTTATGCTTTTATATCAATGATTAGGTATTTTAGATTAGATCTAAAATTTCCGCACATATACTAATCAAAAACAACAAGATGATCACCTAGTTAGTGATGGAAGGGTTATGATAGATTTATGGTGGGAAATTCATTGAAAGAGATTTATTGATTGTTGTGTATTTTCCAAAAAAAAAGGTTGAAGGTAAGGCCCCTTGCTTTCAAAGACATAGAAACTATTTGAGAACTGATGTATATGCTTAAAAAGAAGATGGACATAAACACGTCGGAGAAATCAAGTGGGTCGTTTGAAATGATAATCAATAAAGGCGTGTGCAGAAAATTATTTCAAGTTGGTCAACTAAGTTACCTACAAAGAGATGTTTATAGGTTTTTCATGTCCTTTGCAAGGGAGTGTATTTAATTGGTAGTCCACTTCAAGGTGTTAGGGAGGACTAACCAAAGAATGAAGATGAGACGGAGAAGATAGAGGCATGTCACTTGTTTCTTATGGTTCGTGATGGTTTGGAATAGGCCAAATTGTCGGCCAGTCGTTGAGGATGAAGACAAGATTAATGTAAAATCCAAGAATGACACAAAGGGAGACTATGAAGTGGGTCATATGGTTCTACAAAGGTGGATATGAGAAATTGATGATCTAGAATCCTAAGACCATTGTTTGGATAGGTGTGTGGGTAAAAACCATGCAAGGATTGTTGAGAAGAGGAAATCAAAGTATTTGTTTATGTTTGATAAATCAAAACAACTTAGAAATTCAATTTACAATTATTAAAACTGTTTCCACATTAATTTTTGAGTTTCTTTCTAAACATTATCTTTAGCCAAAATGATAGATTATCCCTAAAAGACCAAGAGTTTTGTGAA
>NW_025919280.1:0-1003 GCF_907164915.1 Impatiens glandulifera
ATCAGATTATTGATAGGAAAATTTCATCAAAAGATAGTCGTGAGTTGATACGGGTGGTCACGAGGGTTGAGGTTAAAGAAACTCTATTTAGTATTGATGGGAATAAAGCCCGAGTCTTGATGGGTTTAATGCATAGTTCTTCAAAGACAATTGGTCGGTTGTGGGTAAAGACATTACTGATGGGGTTCTGGAGTTTTCAAGAACAGAAAGATCTTAATGCAATGGAATACAGTGGTCCTAACCTTGATCCCTAAAAACTGCAGTACCCGAGAAAGTACAAGATTTCAGACCAATAACCTGCCTGCAATGTGATTTATAAAATAATTTCAAAAATCATTTCTAAACGATTTAAAAATGTCATTCGACTCTGTTAGATTGGAAGTCATTCAAGACTTTCTATTCGAGAGTGGCTTTCAAAGTAGATATCAAGAAAGCTTTCGACTCTATTAGATGGGAAGTCATTCAAGACTTTCTGGTTGTAGTCTGCTTTTCCTATGATTTTTTATTGATTGGATTATGCAGTGCGTTTCATCATCCCTGCTTTGTTGTTAGCGTCAATGGAGTCCACGGAGGCTATTTTAAGGGTGAAAACGGGGTAAGGCAAGGGGACCCCCTCTCTTCTTACTTTTCGTAGCTATCATGGAGATCTTTGATAAGATATGTGAAACAAAATTTAAGAAACTATCCTTGTTAGGATAATCACCAAGGAAAGATCCATGATCCCTAGTCAATGCTTGGAAGCACCTCGACGAATGCTACACACAGCAACACCAGGTCACTCCAATATTAACTCATTACAAGTTCTATCTTTCCATCACCCTCAATATATAAAATGGAACAAGAAAAACTTAGTGTTAAATGTCATACTTGAATTGCGTTTTCATAACCAGTTTATTGTATTCAAACTTGATTCGTGAAGGGGCACTGTGTAAACACTAAAATTACATATCCAATTTATAAATTTTAAATATAATTTTTTTGAGTAAATAAATTTAAAATAATT
>NW_025919281.1:0-44481 GCF_907164915.1 Impatiens glandulifera
CACCAAATTGTGTTGTGTGTTGTAAGCGGCTACCCTTCTAGAACCGACACACCTCGGTCCTCCAAGGGCGTCCCCGATCCTAACAGCACCGATCCTATCATATTACTCCTTTTGGTTCAAAAAATTAAGATTATATTTCTAGAAAAATATTTTCTTTTGAGGAAGTAAATTGAAAATTATAAAGGGTTATTAATTATGGGGAGTAAGTAATGAAAAATGGAATTATGCATGGATTATTCCTATTGCAGAATTGGCCAATACTACTTCCCATATCCTATTCCTCATTGTTATATATAGTTAAAGACATAAATGATAAGGATTAGAGAAGAGGGAATTAAGAGTTTATGCAAAATTATATTTTGGATTCCATATTATAACGATGATTCAAGAAATTTTCACACTTATGTCATAAGTATTGTACATAACAAATTTATAATCAAAATTGAATTTCTTTTATTCTCACTTTTTTAAGTTATGAAAGACTTTTTAAGAAATAAATATATTGTCTTTTATATAATCAACCTTTATAAATGTCTTAACCTCTTGATAGATAAGAAGTTGAAGATGGAATAGAAAATGTCTTAACCTCTTGACAGATAAGAAGTTGAAGATGGAATAGAAATGGTCATTAATTTAGCAGGTGACTTTAAGAATAAAACCCGAATTAGTATTAATTTAATGTTATATATATATATATATTCAATTATAATTGATTAAATAATTTTCTTTTATAAATATTTAAACTTAGAACATTTATTACGAGTGTAACTAAGGTTATGTTAAGTCGCTATTTTACTTATCAATAAAAGTGTTTTTAGGTATAGTTAGAAGATTTTTAGCCCAAATTGATATAATGAGCTTAAAATTATATTATATATTAGAATATGGGTCAAATATTTATCTAGGTCAGAAACATTTGATCATCGACCAAAATATTATTCAATTTGGAGCCCAAACTACAATTTGGGTGATAGAATTGTATCTTATTAGGCCGTATTGTTAATTTAGGGACTTTAACTACTTTATAAGATAAAAATTCTAGCTATGTCATAACTCACTCCAAAGGAAAGGAAGGAAATTGTTGGAGGTTGCAATTTCAAAATTTTTATTTTTAGACTAAATAAAGAAAATGTGATGACTCAATTATATCTCTACTAGGCAAGAAATGGAACTTCTGGGAGATATGAATTTTTTTTCCAATTTTAAACATCAAAATCAAATTTTACGGTAAAACATGTTTTATTGGATTCGGTACTATAATCTATTTGGGATATAATTATTAAATCATTAAAATACTCTATTTTGGTTCTAAAAATTAAGATTATATTCCTAGAATAATAGTATATTTTGGGGAAGTAAATTGAAAATTATAAAGGATTATTAATTATGGGAAGTAAGTAATGAAAAATGGAATTATGCATTGATTCGTCCTATTGCAGAATTGGCCAATACTACTTCCCATTTCCCATATACCATTCCTCCTTTTTTTTGGAAAAACGACTTAGCGTCATTTCGTTAAAAGTTCCCCAAAACGGGAAAAAACCCACGAGTTTTAGAGATCATTCTAGACAGGCCTAGAATGATTTTGAATTCGTAACATTCTAAATAAAAGCTAAAAAGATAAAAACGTAAATAAATTATCTAATTATAATGATTTCAATTCTAGTGAGTTCAAAAAATGGTAAATTCTAGTTACTATAGATATTCCAGTTCTGCTCCGTGCTTCAAATTTTTCGACACGTTCCCGCGAGGGCGCTGCAATCCGATACAATATCATTCCATAATTCTTCAATGCTCCTACGGTTTCTTCCATATACCCTTGGATTTCGTTCTTGCCAAATATTATACACCACTACTCCAAAGCCGCACTTGAACACGCTTGTTGCAAATCTATTTCACTTGGCTTTGAGTAGTGTTGTTTCTTTGATTTCATTCAATTCGCTCAGGAAACTGATCAACTCCAGGCTTTTATAGAATCTGTCCCAAAAGTCTGAAGCATTACAGCATCTCCCGAATAGGTGGTCTATGCTTTCTTCATTTCCTCTATATAGAAGACCACTTGCGTTCGGGATGCTCATATACTTGCTGATACGATCACGAGTGCTGAGTCTTTCCTAGAAGGCGAGCTATAGGATGAATTGGTGTCGAGGGATAATCTTCGTTGACCATACAAGAGGAGCCCATATTACTTTCTACACTTTTCCCCGGGTTATCTCCCATATTTTCTTTGATACAAGCTTCCCATTATCCTTAACTTTCTATTCATTAATATTCGGTCTGTCATGTAGTTGTTTGTACTTATATGATTAAGTATCCTCTGTCCTTATAGATTTCTTCTCAGGAGTGAGTCCCAATTCCTGTCTTTAATGTCTCTGATTTTCGCTTCTGCGTAGTCCCTTTTGATACGGGTATTTTGAACTCCTCCTTGTGGATGATAGGCTAATTTTCGAACTAGGGGTCATGCTAATATAGAGTGCCTTTCCCGTCCCTCAGCCAGATGTCATAAAGTTTTGCAATATCGCTTCTTAGTTTAAGAATTTTTTACAAAGACCAACTCATACCTTCACGAATTTTGATAGGATAGGCATAATCAATAGAGACGGGGGTCTGGCTATTGATGACGGCTTCGGATAAACGATTTGATAGAAATCTTGTTAGTGATTTATATCACTTACTATTCTACACAAACCCTTGCAAACTCTTGAACGATTCAAGTGCGGAAACGTTTGCTCAGGTTTGAAGCTAAGAACCAAAGAATGAGAAGATGACAGAATGTAAATAATACAGCAGTTTGTTTATGGATGTTCAGAGCAAACTCTTCTACGTCACCTTTCTTCAAACTACCGGAAGGATTCACTATACGTTTCTTAGAATCAAATACAAATGCACGACTAGCTCACTGTTGAACAGAACAGACTCTATTCAACTTACAGTATATTGAAGAATATCACTCAGCTAGACAATACTTTGATTCTATCTCTCTCTTGATAAACACACAGTAAAGCAAGAAAGTAACTATTTCGTATATCAACTTGTATGTTGCGTATGATTCTCTGGCTATCGATAGATCGATCATTCATTCGTTGTCCTTGGAGATCATTAAATATAGAGCAGGTACCAACGGTCGAATCTTCTATAATGACACGTGGCAAACTTTCATTGGAACGCCTCCATAGTACATAGGTACAGAAGACTTTGAGCACCAGGATCGTGGCCGTACCAATCTGGTAGTGCGCTAAATATTATTCTAGGATATTCCTGCAAGAAACAAGTAGTGGAAAGAATATTTGCTTACGTATAATTAATTAATTGTTTTCAACTGGCTGTCGTACTGATCTGTACTGGAAAGTAAAGCAGGAGTAGCATACAACTAGTTGATCATGGGTAGACGGATGCTAGTTTCAAGCAACTTCTTAAGCATGACATTAGACATTTTTTTACTTAGACTTACAAGTCAAATGAAATTATATGCCCAAGTCTAATAGCAGGATCTATTAGACCAACTGGTCTAATGGGATTATACAACACGTCTAATTATGGTTCTCTTCAGACTAATCTGAAGGATTTAGACTACACGTCTAACTCTCATCTGTTAGATGGCACGTTTAACTACGGTTCCCTTCAAACTAATCTGAAGGAGTTAGACTGCACGTATTACTCTCGTCTGTTAGACAGAACATCTAACTACAGTTCCCTTCAGACTAATCTGAAGGAGTTAGACTGCACGTCTTACTCTGATCTATTAGACGACACGTCTAACTACGTGTCCCTTCAGACTAATCTGAAGGAGTTAGACTGAATGTCTAACTCTCATTTGTTAAACGTCATGTCTAACTATGGTTCCCTTTAGACTAATAAGAAGGAGTTAGACTACACGTCTAACTCTCATCTGTTAGACGACACGACTAACTACGGTTCCCTTTAGATTAATCTGAAGGAGTTATTCTGCACGTCTAACTCTCATTTGTTGGACAATATGTCTAACTATGTCTGTTAGACGACACATCTAACTACGTCTATTAGACTTGTACTTCTATCTACGTATCTGTTAGACTATGCGTCTAACTACGTATCTGTTAGACTACACGTCTAACTACATCTGTTAGACTACACGTCTAACTACATCTGTTAGACTACACGTCTAACTACGTCTGTTAGACTAGCACGTCTAACTACGTATCTGTTAGACTGCACGTCTAACTACGTTTATTAGACTTGCACGTCTAACTACGTATCTATTAAACTGCACGTCTAACTATGTATCTGTTAGACTGCGCGTCTAACTACGTATCTGTTAGACTGCGCGTCTAACTACGTATCTGTTAGACTGTGCATCTAACTACGTATCCGTTAGACTGCGCGTCTAACTACGTATCCGTTAGATTGCGCGTCTAACTACCTATCCGTTAGAATGCGCGTCTAACTACGTATCCGTTAGACTGCACATCTAACTACGTATCCGTTAGACTACACGTCTAACTATGTATCCCTTAGACTGCACGTCTAACTATGTATCCGTTAGACTGCCTGTCTAACTACGTATCCGTTAGACTGCACGTCTAACTACGTCTGTTAGACTACACGTCTAACTACGTATCTGTTAGACTGCACGTCTAACTACGTATCTGTTAGACTGCACGTCTAACTACATATCCGTTAGACTGCACGTCTAACTACGTATCTGTTAGACTGCACGTTTAACTCAATGTATCTAATGGCCAATTAGTCTAATGAACCTCATTTAGACTTAGTCTAATATAACATGTTTCGATACTCCTGCACCAAAAACTATTAGACAGCTTATTTTAAGTTTTATACCAACACATCATCAAAATTCTATTAGTCAAAATACTTTGACCCTTAGTCAAAATAATTTGACCCAACAATTTCCCCCTTTTTGATGATGATGTTAAAACTTTGCATAGATAACAAAATGAACATCCATCATATAAAAGAAAGATTCAAACTTGTTCACCAATCTTATAGAAACAATTTCCAAAAACCAATATTCAAAAACCAAATTTAAAGAACCAAGTTCATAAACTAACAGAAGATAGTTTAAGAGAAAAGAGATTATTGTTTTTCCTTTTTCACGAGTGGGTTGGGTAGCGAGATCCTTGATAGATGAGTTCTTCACTAGTCAGAAAGTCTCGAAACGGAGGGAGAGAATGGCCACCACGACCACTTCCACCATTTAAGCCACCACGATCACCTCCAATACTTCTACCACCACGATCGCCGATGCGACCTCTACCTCTTTTGATTGGCCTATCGCTATCATCACTAGTTGGCTTTCTCTTTGATCTGGTGCTAGTTGAAACACCACCACCTCTTGTGCCACTATTGTCCTCGCCTTGAGTAATAAGATTCTTCTCTTTCTTGGCAGCAGCCTTAACATCTTCTTCATCCTGAATCTTCCTTGCAAAGGAATCCGCCTATTCTAACCTCTCAGCATCAACTTTGCTCATATTACCTTGAATCTCAACCATCTGATCTCGAATCAAGTTAATTTCATCCATACCTTCATTATGGAGTTCAACGGCATTTTTCCTTTCGCATTCAAGCAACCCGGTTTGCCGTTTGAAGAAGTTCTTTTCAAATTTGGTGTATGACTTGTTGACGATATGAACCTCGTACGTGTTCTTCTTCAGTGTCTGCTCCATCTCATTATGGGTTTTAAGAAGATCGGAAAATTCCTTCTTGTTTACTTTCTGATTCTTCATAATCTTCACCATATTTGATTGCATTTCAGCCATATTCTTCTGAAGAGTTGCCATCAACTCTGTCATGGACTTCATATGCTTTATACTATCAGCAGATGATCCTTCATTAGATGAAATCTCTTGAGAGTCTGCTGGAGCGGTCTGAATGGGACTGATGTGGGTGTGAACTTGCATGGACTGCTTGAGTCCATCCTTCTCTAAATCACTTTCAAACTTTTCTTCTTCTTCATCTTCCAAAATTTCTTCACATACCTTGTGAATCTTATCGGAAAAATCTCCTCAATGATTAGGAAGGTTGATAATATCATCATGAACATTCGCAGCATTGATATCATGAAATGATCGAGGCTTGGGAGATCCTAGAATGAAACATTGAGACAATGGAAGCCCTTGTGAAGATTCATCAATTTTGGCTTGTTGCCCCTCAGATGAGGAACTCTTCACTAATTCCTTGTCTTTTGAGGGTTCCCCCTCCGATCTAGCTTCATCAGGCTGACATACTTCAGCCTCCTTTTCTGGAGATGCCTTTGCCTAGAGAACATGGGACTCCAGCAATTCCTCTTCCTAGTTAATAAAAGCTTGAGCAGGTTCCTTAATAACTTCTTCTTCTTCTTCTTCGAAAATAGGATTGGTTTGAACGAGTTTCACAAATTGCTCAATTCTGGGTTGAGCCATTAGACGTTTTTCCTCAACTGAAAAACTTCCTAATTCTATAAGAAGAGCAGCAGCTTGCTCATCTTAAGAAACATCACGATCATTGGTCAGATCCATAAGTTCATCTTCATCTGAGGAACTTCCAAATAGACTAGCCCCTAAGAAATTTGCTTTATGAACGTACCTGAAAACTATAGAAATGTAATTCTGCATAATATCTTCCAGTCTTTTCAGAGCTTTCTCCTCTACAAAATCAGATTGCTTGTTCGTTGTGTAAGGCTAATTCGTGAGACAGATTGTTCTAGTTGAGGCTTATTGTCCATTGTCCTTTAGATTTGTTAAATACTGAGTAGGAGCTAACGGTCGAATCTTTTAGAATGATACGTGACACTCTTCCATTGGAAAGCCTCCATTGTACACAGCAGGTTCTGAGCACAAGGATCGTGGTCGTACATCACTGGTAGTGCGCCGAATATTCCATCAGGGATGTACCTGCAAAACAAGTAATATGAGGAAAATTATCTAACGTGGCATTCCTTGGTTGGTTGCATATAGCTGTTGTACTAATCTTCACTAAAAAGTGGAGCAGGAGTAGGGTACAGCTATAGCACATGGGTAGGTGAAATGCTAGTTTCAAGCATACTACTTAAACTGAGCATTAGACGTATTTCAATTAGACGGATTGTAAAATCAGTCTAATGAAATCACACATCTTCTTTTAATAGTAACGTCTATTAGACCGCCTGGTCTAATAGAATTAGACTTACGTCTAATTATCTAATAACCATTAGATGGTACGTCTAACTCCACTGAGTTAGACTACACGTCTAATTCCGGTTCTACCTTAAACTTGTCTGAAGAAGTTAGACGCACGTCTAACTTTCACTAATTAGACCACATGTCTAATTATCTAATAACTATTAGACAATACGACTAACTCCACTAAGTTAGACTACACGTCTAATTCCGGTTCTACATCTGACTTGTCTAAAGGAGTTAGACGCACGTCTAACTTTCACTAATTAGACCACACGTCTAATTATCCAATAACCATTAGACGGTACGTCTAACTCCACTGAGTTAGACTACACGTCTAATTCCGGTTCTACCTCAGACTTGTCTGAAGGAGTTAGATGCACGTCTAACTTTCACTAATTAGACCACGCGTCTCATTATCCAATAACCATTAGACGGTACGTCTAACTCCACTAAGTTAGACTACACGTCTAATTCCGGTTCTACCTCAGACTTGTCTGAAGGAGTTAGACGCACGTCTAACTTTAACTAATTAGACCACACGTCTAATTATCCAATAACCATTAGACGGTACGTCTAACTCCACTAAGTTAGACTACACGTCTAATTCTGGTTCTACCTCAGACTTGTCTAAAGGAATTAGATGCACGTCTAACTTTCACTAATTAGACCACGCGTCTAATTATCCAAGTCTATTAGACTACACATCTAACTCTGATGAGTTAGACTGTACATCTAATTCCGAATATATTAAACTTACGACTAATTCCGTGTATTCATTAGACTTATGTCTAATTCTTTACATTCATTAGACTACACGTCTAACTCCGTTGAGTTAGACTATACTTCTAATTCTATGCATTAGACTTATGTCTAATTCCGTGTATCTATTAGACCATCCGTTTAATTACACGTCTATTAGACTACACGTCTAACTCCAATGAGTTAGAATGTACGTCTAATTCAATGCATTCATTAGACTACACGTCTAACTCCGATGAGTTAGACTGTACGTCTAATTTTACGCATTGAGTTCCAAAATCGGTCTAATGACCCTCATTAGAGACAAGTCTTATGAAATATTGTTTCAATATACCTGCATCAAAACTCATAAGTCATTTCATCATTAAAATCTCAGTGGTTAAATTATTTTAACACTTAGTCAAAATAATTTGACCCAACAATTTCCAAATACCAAATATGCATTCATCATAAAAATAAACAAAACCCTTGTTCACTTACATCATACATCCAAAACCAATATTCGAAAAACTATCAAAGAAACATTGTTCGATAAAAGTATAAGAAAAGAGATCATTGTTCTTCCCTTTTAACTCGAGGATCGGTTGGACTCATTTCTTGACCGGGAAGCATGTTTAGATAAGGAGGATAGCCGCGACCACCACGACCGCTTGCACTTGATCTTCCACTGCGTTCACCACCACTGGCACGTCCACCTTGATCAGCATTGGATAGCCTACTCCGGATTGAGCGGGTCGAGATTGAGCACCTTCAGCATTAGCCATTGCATTCTCCTTTGCTTGAAACTTCCTTGCAATGGAGTCAGCAAACTCTTGACGTTCATTGTCATTTCTACTCAAGCAACCTTGAATTTCCACAATTTGATTCTTCACCAGACTGAATTCTTCTAAGGTTTCCTTGTGGTGTTCATCATTGATTTGTCTTTCAATGTCCAATAATTCAGTTTGACGATTGATAAGTTGCTTTTCAAACTTTGAGTAGTTTATATTTGAGACATGAGTCTCATACGTGTTCTTCTTCAAGGTATTGTCCAACTCTTTGAGAACTTTGAGAATTTCAGCAAAGTCCTTTCTTTCTTCTTCCTAATTATTCAAGGACTTCATCATGCTCTTCTGAAGAGATGAGAGCACGGAAGACATAGATTTTAACATCTTGTTGCCACTAGCAGAGGTTTCTTCATTTGATGAATTTCCTTCAGACTCTGCTGCCATACTCTGAATTGGCTCAAAGTTTGTGTGAATCTGCAAGGATTGCCCCGGTTGGTTCATTTCGGCTTTCCTAGCAGCTTCATCTCACTCTTCTTTAGCTCTCTGAAATCTCTCAAACAGATTTCTAGAGTAGTGAATAGGAATATTGATGTTTTCGTGAATGTTTCCCACAATGGTGTCGGGAAATAGACGGGGCTTCTTATATGTAACATTTTGATCTTGTTCCTCCTCAGATGAGGAACTCCCTTCTTCATCGACCTTCTCTTTGGAGGGTTCCCCCTCAGATCTGACAGTTTCTGGCTGAGTAACCTCGACCACTTTCTCTTGAACTCCCTCTGTTATCACAATAGGGGTTATCGCAACATCTTCTTCAATAGGAGCTTGAATAGCCTCCTCAATCACTTCTTCCAAAAGAACTTCTTCTATGTTTGTCTCAGGCTTGTTCAAGCTCTTGGACAATTACTTCTTCTTCTTTTTCGTTCGGAAACTCTTCGGCAGAAAGATTCCCGAATTCGATCAAGAGAGCAGCATTTAGCTCATCAGCATCATTCTCAACATCTGGAATGTCCATAGCTTCATTATCATTGAGAGGTTCTGCGCCAGAACAATCGGCGCCATGAATGTATCGAGAAGCTACAGAGACATAACTATCCAGAATATCGTTCAGCTTTTTCAAAACCTTCATTTCCACTTCAGATTCTTTCTCAGCAGGATTGAAGTTTGCCTTCCTGGCTTCGAAGATTGGAAAGAGAGCTTTTCCATATATGCAAGCTTCCACTAGATTTCTTCTCTTCAAAGCCTCAGCAACCTCTGAAGTTCTTGCCAATTTCTGAACTTTCTTTTCGTTGGCAACCTGCTTCTTCCATTCTTTAGTTATAGCAGAGTTTGACAAGGATTCATTATATTTGGATGACAGTCTCTCCAGGGACCAAGATTCATAAATCTCATGTTTCTCAGTTGTAAGAACTTTAACTTGCTCTAAGATGAGGTCAACAATCCCTGTTGCCTCCGATACTTTTTCAGGAATTGGAGACGCAATATCTTTACCTTTTCCAACAACCTCTACGGGTTTTGGAGCAGGTCTTGGTTCACCGATCACGATTCCACCTGTCTATCTTCTAGAACGCATCAGTTCAAACGCAGATTTAGGTTTCTTACAGAGCTCAGCAGGAAGCTCCATACGAACAACTTTCTCAGCTACCAATGAATCTTTAGGAACTGGAATGAAAACTTCTCGTTCAGCAGATTGACCAGCAACAAGGGTAAGAATAGCACCTTGTTCTGGTTGAGATGACTCTATAGCACTAGCGGCTACAAGATCAGTTTGAACAACAGGAGACTCAATCCTGTCAACAGTTTCATCATTTGGACCGGCTGAGTCAACAGTAGGCCCTTCAGCAGATTCTCTCAAGGGAGAGAATACAGATTCAGCTTATTCCACTACGGGAACATTAAACTTAGGCACAACGGACAAAGATTTGGAAGACTTTACCTTTACAGATTTAGACGCGCGGTGCGCCTTTGTCTTCTTCTCCTTTGAGGCACAGGACCTCGAAGGTTTCCTCAAAAAGGTTGAGGGAGTGGATAATTAGGACATTGGAGTCGCAGCAAGTATGCCTAAACCTTGCTTCAACCTTGAATCAACAAATTAAGAGTCCTACTTGTTTGGACTCTTCAGACTGGAGGAACTGGACTCCGATTTATTTACCGTTTCATTCTCTTTGCCCTTGTTGACAGAACAGAAGTAGAAGGCTTGGATCGGGTAGAAGGTTTTCCACCGGTTTGGTAACTCGAAGCACCAGATGCAGACTCAAGGTTGTTCTTCAACCTCATAAGTGTGTTAGCCACTGTAAGAGCAGTAAATACTCTTGGAGAGTTGATCTGCACCGGTTCACCAACAGGAACCCCCAAATGCTTCAACAGATGACTCAGTTGAATCGCATATGTTATGCTTTCCTTGTTCATCTAACAGATAGAAAAGCACAAGTTCCGGAAAAGGGTATGAGCCTAGTTTACCTGGATTCCCTTTGAGATAGCACACATATAGTCAAAACGGTCTTGACTATAAAGATGGAAAGAACCGGATTTCCTTTGTAGCGCCTTTGCCACCACGTCGTTCAGTAGAATGAAATGCGGTTTGAATGCCTTCTTGAGTCCATTCACATGGATTATCGAACCGTCGGCAGAAAAATTTGTCTTCATCTCCTCCATGATTTCTGAAGAGAGGATAAAGTCAAATAAGTGTCCCTCCGTTGGAAGTTCAAAGAACTCCGCATAAACTGCTTCATCGAAAGAAAACTCCATTCCGTTGACGGTTGCTACAATGGAATTATCCACCATAGTTGCAGTTTTGAAGAACTCACGAACTTCTTTTTCGTAGAATATGAACGGTCCGCCTAAATACTTTCTTAACTCAGAATATTCTAGGGTTTGGAACATCTTCACCACCTCCGGTTGATCGAACGTGTACACTGATGGAAAATCTACCTGCAAAGTACAATGACCGAGAGTGATTTTCTTCACCATTTTCGAAAGAATATGAACCGACACAGGATTTCAGATAGATTTAATGAGAGAAATGCAAAGAGAACTAGGGTTCTTAAGAATTTTGAAGGATTGAAAGCTTTCAAATTCATGCACTAATGTCCTTATATAGATGGAAGAGGGAAATACAGAATAACGGCCTATTGTAAGGGTATAGCCCATTAATAAATATTAGACGTCCTTTTTCAAGGAGTCATCATTAAAAAATAAGGGTATATCAGTCATTTTCTCTAAACTTGAAAGACATGTGTCTTCATGTTAGTAAGAGATGACTGTTTGATATTTTGAGCGGGAAAAGTAATAACTCTTAATCGTGGGACAACTGTCCTTGATCAGTCTAATCGGCACGTAGTTAGACGTTTTTCTTACTCCACAAATCCATATAACAAAACACGTCTATTAGAGGAATGAATCTATTAGACGCATACGTCTAATTCCGTGTTATAAAAATCCGTCTAGAGTCTATTAGACGTGTCCATCTAATTGCGTAGGTATAACACCTCAACATATAGACTTAGATGAATGGATTTTGAGCAAAAATACGTCTAAGTACACACTGTTTCTTTTAGACACCCTTGTCTAATTAGACCGATTAAGGATATTCGTCTGAAGAGTATCTTTACTTCCAAGGTAATTTTCCCTCTCAGTATGTATATGGACATAGGAATGTGTTACGTGCGGCTCATCAAAAACCTCGGTCCTAAAATATTTTATGCATCCATCTCTCGGCCCAAGTGTTCATATGGGCCCGTTTATGTTTTTATGGAATAATTTTGTTTTGTTTACTTTCTCTCTTATTTCTTTTGAAACTGAATTCTGTTATTTTGAAAGTTTGTTGTAACCGAATACTCTTGGGTAAATCAGCCTCTCTAAATGGTGATGCCCACCCCACTTTTTGGGGCTATGAATTGAATATTTTGGAACTTGGTGTTTAAGTTATCTCTCGGCCCACCTCCCCCTTCTTGGACCGCTAGGTGTGATCTTGTGGTATTTCTCTCCTCCCCTTCGGCTCTTCTCTCCCTAACCTCAAATTCTCCTCTAATTCTATGTCCGCTGCGCTAGAGTGTTGAATTCCATCATCAAGAACCCGTTTCTTGAATTAAAAAACTTGTAAGGCTCGGTCATAATTTAAGAGTCTAACATCTTGGTATCAGAGCTGACCGATTCTCAACATGGTTGAAACTCGCCAACAATCGGAAATGGATGCGCTCAAGGCCCTGATTGAAAACCTGTCCCAACAAAAAGCAGCAATGCAAGCTGCCATAGACCGTAGATTTGATGCGGCTGAAGAAAGAATGGCGGCCTTTGAGAGCGGGGCATCTGGAAACGTGCAAGAACCCCGCCACAGACTCTATGAAGATAATTCTTGCCACGGTCCTTCATCATTTAGGCCCCCGCACCCTGGCCAGAACCGCGACCAACACTATGCTCCTCCTACTCGGCTAACCAAGGTCGATTTTCCTCGGTTTGATGGGTCGGATGTCGAAGGCTGGCTAATATCTGCCGAGCAATTTTTCAGGGTGGACAAGACTAAGGATGCCACTAAATTAGAAATCGCCCCCATTCATTTTTCCGGCGAAGCAAGAATGTGGTACGGGTCATATCTTCAAAACTGAAATCATATGGAAGCCTTATCTTGGGATGTGTTCAAGAGAGATCTTATGACTCAATTCGGGCCCTCTATACATGACACACCAATGAGGCAGCTGATGAATTTAAAACAGGTTGGGTCGGTTCAAGAATATAATCTGCGGTACATGTCGATCTCTCAAAAGTTATTACATATGCCAAGGGACTACGTCATTGATTGTTACTTGTCCGGTCTAAGGGAAGAAATTGCAAAATGCATGAGGCTGCGATTTCCAGATTCTTTAAATGAAGCAATGGCCATGGCTAAAGTCCAAGAAGCAACATATCGGTCCTTAATGAGCAGTGGTAACTTGTACAGCGCAGAAGCATCATTGCTGCCCACGCCATCCAATATCAACACAGCCGGGCCGAACACTAATATTGACTTCAAGAATTCATCATATGGGTCCTCTTCAAATATAAACCAGGGCCATGTTAAGCAATTAGACTCAGCCTCAATGGAAGAAAAGCGAAAGAAGGGTCTATGCTATTCTTGCAATGAAAAATGGCAACCAAACCATAGGTGTAAATCAAAGTTATTCATGGTTTCGGCCAATCAAGAAGATCAAGAACCTGTCCAAGAACCTGTTTTGGATGATCTACCTTCATTGCTCGGCCCAAGGGATGAACCAGCCATATCTTTACATGCCTTGACCGGGTCTAAAGCTTTCCAAACGCTCCAGATTCTTGGCAAAGTTGGGAACCTGCCGGTGGTGATCTTGATCGATACAGGCAGCACCCATAATTTTATCAATAGCAGGATTTTGGAGAAAATAGACCACAAAAGCATAGCAACCCAGGTGCAATCGGTTAGAGTGGTTGATGGTTCTAATGTGTTATGTTCTAGTGTTTGCAAGGACTTGAAGTGGTCGATGGAAGGCAATGAATACCAAACAGAAATGAAGGTAATTTCCATGGACGGTTATGATATTGTGTTGGGAATTGAATGGCTGATTACTCTAGGCCCGTCTTCTTGGGACTTTGAAAAGCTGACCCTATCCTATGATAAGCAAGACAGAACCACGGTCCTTAAAGGGATTCCTCGGTCGCAGGTCAGTTTGATGCATGGAAACCAGCTGGAAAAGACCCTAGATGAATTTATTGTTGCTGCCAAAATGCAAGTAAAGAGTAAGCCCGAAGGCCAAACTGTTTCACTCGCTGCAATGACTTTGGAAGATATTCCTAATGATCTAATTAGAAGATATGGCTCATTCGATGCTGCTGTTATGCTGGTCCGGGAAAAAGACTTGGCCTGGATTTTTGAGCCAAGTATGGAGTTCAATCGAAGTTGGAAGAAATTATTTTTGCACCAGGCGCTGGGGACATTGCAGCAACCAAGGCCAACTCTAAACACTGAAAAACTCGACCTTGGGTGCACAGAAATTCCAGAAAGGGGCGGAGCGGCAAGCGACCCAGCAGCGCAAAAGACCGCAAGGACCCGGCCAGTTCCACTACTGAAGCGATTCTGCCGAAAGTTTTTTGTGAAAATACGGTCTTATGCTACGTCCTTGCTGAATGTGCCGAAGCCCGACCGAAGCAATAGTTTTGAAGTTGAAGATACATATTAGAGGCTGACCAGTCCACGTTCTTTTCGTCGAGGGCGACGAACCTCGAAGGGGGGGATTATGTTACGTGCGGCTCATCAAAAACCTCGGTCCTAAAATATTTTATGCATCCATCTCTCGGCCCAAGTGTTCATATGGGCCCGTTTATATTTTTATGGAATAATTCTGTTTTGTTTACTTTCTCTCTTATTTCTTTTGAAACTGAATTCTGTTATTTTGAAAGTTTGTTGTAACCGAATACTCTTGGGTAAATCAGCCTCTTTAAATGGTGATGCCCACCGCACTTTTTGGGGCTATGAATTGAATATTTTGGAACTTGGTGTTTAAGTTATCTCTCAGCCCTCCTCCCCCTTCTTGGACCGCTAGGTGTGATCTAGTGGTATTTCTCTCCTCCCCTTCGGCTCTTCTCTCCCTAACCTCAAATTCTCCTCTAATTCTATGTCCGCTGCGCTAGAGTGTTGAATTCCATCATCAAGAACCCGTTTCTTGAATTAAAGAACTTGAAAGGCTCGGTCATAATTTAAGAGTCTAACAGAATGTAACAAATAATTTTTGTGGTCCAAAGACCAAAAATATTTTTAACAAATAAAAACATTTATTCTACTAAAATGGCAAATGCCATTGTTGATCTTCCAGGTTGTGTACTCAGAGGAGTACTCTTCTAGCTTCCTTCCTGTAATCCTCCTGCATCACCTACAAAAGAAACTATTTACACATTTTGGTACCCATACTCAATTGGGTCCTCGATCAATTAGTCCCTTAGGAATCTATATCAGAGTTATTCTGATGGACTTTCCATTTTGTGTTGTGATTAATGCATAAGATTTTGACTTAGCAGATGACTTCCTGCTAGCCACTGATCCTTTAGCTTTTGAAGAAGGTTTTATTTTAAAACTCCTTGACTTAGAGTCAGGTTTTAGATTGCCAGACCTGTTAGCTTCTTCTAGCTTATTCTTAAGCCAGCTAATAGTAGGCGGAACATAAACTATTTCATATTTGAAAGCCACTTCTTCATGAATGGGATCAGATTCAATGTCAGTCACACTTCCTTTGACAAAGCTTATTGGCTTAAGTTTGTCATATGGTTTTAACTTTTTGCATGACAGGTTAAGGTCATTACTATCAAATCCCAATCCGGATTTAGATCCAGCAGGTTTCAACATGCTGATCTGATATTTGACAGCATCTCCAGACCTTGTCCATGCACAGACAACATAGTTTAACCTTTTGTTTTCAGATGAAAGGGTTTGAATCTGTTCCTTGAGCATCTCATTCTCAGATGAGATCTCTTCAATCTTCTTTTCAAAATCATTTGACTCTTCACCTTTAGACAGATTTAGTTTCATTTATGGATTCTGCTAGCTTTCTATACTCGATGACCATGTCATCTAGTGCAGCTACCAGTTGTTCCCTTGAAAACCTTTCTGAATTGAAGTCAAATACCTCAGTGTCCTGAGTTCTTTCTTCATCTTCTCTTGCCATGAAGCAAGCCACCTCTTCTTCATCACTTTCACTGGATGAAAAGTAAGAGCCACAGCTGCTTCCTCTGTTCTTTCTGTCACTAGCCATAAGAGCCTTTAACTCTTTTCCATCATCCTTGGCATCTTCATGCTTTGGCTTCCGGCATTCCGATGCATAATGACCTTTAATACCACAATTAAAACAAGTAACATTAGCTTTAGATTTTCTATTATAATTATAATTTGAAGAGTCTGAGTTAGAGTTGCTCTTCTTCATGAAGTCGCCAAACTTCTTTACAAAGAGAGACATGGCATCGCTACTCAGCTGCTGAGCTGCCATCTTCACATCCGGAGTGGTTGGTGGCTCTTCAGAAGTCACCAGCGTCTTGGCAATGATAACGGACGTGGGTTGATCTTCTTCCATCGCACAGTTCAGCTCGAACTCATAGGCCTTGAGATCAGCAAAGAGATCAAAGAGAGAGATCTTATTAAGATATTTGGTTTTTCTCATTGCCATCGTCTTTATGTCCCATTCTCTTGGAAGAGCACGCATGACCTTAATAGAAAGCTCCCGGTTGCTATAGGTCTTGCCTAGGATGGATAGAGAGGAGACAATCTTGCTGAATCTGGTGTCGAAATCGTTCATTGTTTCACCAGGACGCATCTTGAAGCTGTCAAACTGTTGAGTGGCAACCATGATCTTATTTTCCTTGGTTTGCTCGTTTCCCTTGCACAGTTGAGTGAGTCTGTCCCAGACCTCTTTGGCAGTATCGCATTCGATAATGTAGTTAAACATACTATCATTGAGAGATCTGTACAAAACATCAAGAGCCATGTTGTTGAGGTTGTTCTGCCTCTTTTCATCAGCGGTCCAGTCAGCCTTCTCCTTATCAATCTTGATAGGACCTTCTGTGACAACGCTCTACATGTCATCATGAAGAGAAGAGAGATGAGCACGAACTCTTTTCTTCTAAACAATGTAGTTTTCTCGAGAGAAAGTTGGAATGGCTATAGCACTGGCATCTTTAGATATGGTTGACATATTTTAGGAAAAGCTTGAGAATAGAAACAGGGCTCTGATACCAATTGATAGGATCGGCTTTATCGATAGAGACGGGGGTCTGGCTAAGGATGAAGGATTATGAAAAACGGTTTGAAAGAAATCCTGTTAGGGATTTAATTAAATTTCTATTCTACGCAAACACTTGTAAACCCTTGAAACAGATTCAAGGCAGAATTGTTTACTTGGTTTGAAGCACAAGATGACAGAAATGAAAGAACACAACAATTTGTTTATGGATGTTCGGAGAAGCTCTCCTACGTCACCCCTTCTTCCAACCACCGGAAGTATTCACTATAATATGATTCGAATCAAATACAGTTTACACACAGTTAGCTCACTATTGTACAGAAAACTTTCTGTTTAATTACAAGATGAAGAATATCACTCAGCTAAAGGTGTTTTGATTCTAGATCTCTCTTGATTCACACACAGTACAATCAGAAAGCAACTTCACAGTATGAGTTCAGTAAGCAAGATGATTGAGTAGTTTCTTTCTCTGCAAAATCAGATTGCTTGTTTGTTGTGTAAGGCTATTCGTGAGGCAGATTGTTCTAGTTGAGGCTTATTGTCCGTTTTACTTTAGATTTGTTAAATACTGAGTAGGAGCTAATGGTCGAATCTTTTAGAATGATATGCGGCACTCTTCCATTGGAAAGCCTCCATTGTACACAGCAGGTTCTGAGCACAAGGATCGTGGCCGTACATCAATGGTAGTGTGTCGAATATTCCATCAGGGATGTACCTGCAAAACAAGTAATGTGAGGAAAATTCTCTTACGTGGCATTCTTTGGTTGGTTTCATATATCTATTGTACTAATCTTCACTAGAAAGTGGAGCAGGAGTAGGGTACATCTATAGCACGTGGGTAGGTGAAATGCTAGCTTCAAGCATACTACTTAAACTGAGCATTAGACGTATTTAAATTAGACGGATTGTAAAATCAGTCTAATGAAATCACACATCTCCTTTTAATAGTAATGTCTATGAGACCGCCTGGTCTAATAGAATTAGACTTACATTTAATTATCCAATAATCATTAAACGGTACGTCTAACTCCACTGAGTTAGACTACACGTCTAATTCCGGTTCTACCTCAGACTTGTCTGAAGAAGTTAGATGCACGTCTAACTTTCACTAATTAGACCACACGTCTAATTATCCAATAATCATTAGACGGTACGTCTAACTCCACTAAGTTAGACTACACGTCTAATTCCAGTTCTACCTCAGACTTGTCTGAAGGAGTTAGACGCACGTCTAACTTTCACTAATTAGACCACACGTCTAATTATCCAATAACCATTAGACGGTACGTTTAACTCCACTGAGTTAGACTACACGTCTAATTCCGGTTCTACCTCAGACTTGTCTAAAGGAGTTAGACGCATGTCTAACTTTCACTAATTAGAACACATGTCTAATTATCCAATAACTATTAGACGGTACGTCTAACTCCACTGAGTTAGACTACACGTCTAATTCCGGTTCTACCTCAAACTTGTCTTAAGGAGTTAGACGCACGTCTAACTTTCACTAATTAGACCACACGTCTAATTATCCAATAACCATTAGACGGTATGTCTAACTCCACTGAGTTAGACTACACGTCTAATTCCGGTTCTACCTCAGACTTGTCTAAAGGAGTTAGACGCACGTCTAACTTTCACTAATTAGACCACACGTCTAATTATACAAGTCTATTAGAATACACGTCTAACTCCGATGAGTTAGATTATACGTCTAACTCCGAATATATTAGACTTACGTCTAATTATTTACATTCATTAGACTACACGTCTAATTCCGATGAGTTAGACTATACGTCTAATTCTATGCATTAGACTTACGTTTAATTTTGTGTGTCTATTAGACCATCCGTCTAATTACACGTCTATTAGACTACACGTCTAACTCCGATGAGTTAGATTGTACGTCTAATTCTATGCATTCATTAGACTACATGTCTAACTCCGATGAGTTAGACTGTACGTCTAATTCTATGCATTCATTAGACTACACGTCTAACTCCGATGAGTTAGACTGTACGTCTAATTCTATACATTGAGTGCTAAAATCGGTCTAATGACCCTCATTAGAGCCAAGTCTTATAAAATATTGTTTCAATATACCTACATCAAAACTCATAAGTCATTTCATCATAAAAATCTCAGTGGTTAAATTATTTTAACACTTAGTCAAAATAATTTGACCCAAAGAGTATTATAAAAACAATAAAGAAAGAGAGTTTCTTACATAGAGATATAAATTAGTTAACATCGGCACAACTAAATGAAATCATAATCAATAAAAGTGTTTTTTGGTATAGTTAGAAGATTTTTAGCCCAAATTGATATAATGGGCTTAAAATTATATAATATATTAGAATATGGCTCGAATATTTATCTAGGTCAGAAAATGTGAGCATCGACCAAAATATTATTCAATTTGGAGCTCAAACTACAATTTGGACGATAGAATTGTATCTTATTGGACTTTAACTACTTTGTAAGATAAAAATTCTAGCCATGTCATAACTCACTCCAAAAGAAGAAAATTGTTAGAGGTTGCTATTTAAAATTTTTATTTTTAGACTAAATATTGAAAATGAGATGAATCAATTATAACTCTACTAGGCAAGAAATGGAACTTCGGGAATATGGATTTTTTTTTCTAATTTTAAACTGCAAAATCAAGCTTTACGGCAAAACATGTTTTATTGGATTCAATACTAGAATCTATTTGGGATATAATTACTAAATCATTATAATACTTCCTTTTGGTTCTAAAGTTTAAGATTATATTCCTAGAATAATAGTATCTTTTGAGGAAGTAAATTGAAAATTATAAAGGATTATTAATTATGGGGAGTAAGTAATGAAAAATGGAATTATGCATGGTGTTTGGTCAAATTATTATGACTTAGTGTTGAAATAATTTGACTATTGAGATTTTGATGATGAAATAATTTAAGCGTGTAATTGTTTTTGATGCAGGTGTATTAAAGAATAATTTGATTAGACTTGGTTCTAATGAGGCTCATTAGACCGATTTGGCATTAGATGCACAGAGTTAGATGTGCAGTCTAACTAGCGAAGTTAGACGTGTAGTCTAACTAAGCGGTGTTAGACGTGCAGTTTAACTAGAGGAATTAGACGTGTAGTTTAACTCAGCGGAGTTAGACGTGCAGTCTAATAGACTCCGTAATTAGACGTGTAGTCTAACTCTTGGAGTCAGACGTGCAGTGTAATATATTCGGAATTAGACGTACAGTCCAACTCGTGGAGTTATACGTGCAGTCTAATATATTCGGAATTAGACATGCAGTCTAACTCGTGGAGTTAGACGTGTAGTGTAATAGATTTCGGAATTAGACGTGCAGTCTAATAGATTTCGGAATTAGACATGTAGTCTAACTCAGCGGAGTTAGACGTGTAGTCTAATGGAACTCGTAATCAGACGTGCAGTCTAACTCGTGGAGTTAGACGTGCAGTCTAATAGATTTCGGAATTAGACGTGCAGTCTAATAGATTTCGGAATTAGACGTGCAGTATAACTCAACGGAGTTAGACGTGCAGTCTAACTCGTGGAGTTAGACGTGCAGTCTAATAGAACTCGTAATTAGACGTGCAGTCTAACTCGTGGAGCTATATGTGCAGTCTAATATACTCGGAATAAGATGTGTAGTCTAATATATTGTGAAAGTTAGACGTGTGGTCTAACTCCTTCAGACAAGTCTGAAGTAGAACCTGAATTAGAGGTGCAGTCTAACTCAATGGAGTTAGACGTGCAGTCTAATGGTTTGTGAAAGATTAGACGTGTAGTCTAATTGGTGAAAGTTAGACGTGTAGTCTAACTCCTTCTGATTAGTCTGAAGTGATTATAATTAGACGTAAGTCTAATCCCATTAGACTAGGCGATCTAATGGATTTTGCTCTTAGACGGGGACATTTGATTTCATTAGACGAGGTCGTCTAACTGAAATACGTCTAATGCTATGCTTAAGTAGTATGCTTAAAGCTAGCACCCGCCTACCCACGTGCTATAGCTGTACTCTACTCATGCTCCACTTTCTAGTGAAGATTAGTACGATAGCTATATGCAACCAACAAACGAATGCCACGTAAGAGAATTTCCCTCATATTACTTGTTTTGCAGGTACATCTCTGATGGAATATTCGGCGCACTACCAGTTGTTGTACGGCCACAATCCCTGTGCTCAGAACCTGTTGTGTACTATGGAGGCTTTCCAATGGAAGAGTGCCACGTATCATTCTAAAGATTCGACCGTTAGTCTCTGCCCAGTATTTATCAAATCTCAAGGACAACGGACGAACTTCCATTTGATCAACTAAGAAATACTATCTGAGAAGAACTACTGAGAAATCAATTCTTTGAATATTCAAGCCGTAAGTTGCTTTCCTGATTGTACTATGTGTGAATCAAGAGAGATCTAGAATCAAAAACACCGTTAGCTGAGTAATATTCTTCATCTTGTAAATTGAATAGAGTGTGTTATGTTCAATAGTGAGCTAAGTGTGTGCAAACTGTATTTGATTCGAATCATATTATAGTGAATCCTTCTGGTGGTTGGAAGAAGGGGTGACGTAGGAGAGTTTGCTCCGAACATCCATAAACAAACTACTGTGTCTTTTCATTACTGTCATCTTCTCATTCTTCATCTTAAGCTTCAAACCTAAGTAAACAATTTCGCCTTAATTATGTTTCAAGTGTTTACAAGGGTTTGCGTAGAATAGAAAGCAAATTAAATCCCTAACAAGATTTCTTTCAAACCGTTTTTCATAATCCTTCATCAATAGCCAGACCCCCGTTTCTATCGATAAAGCCGATCCTATCAATTGGTATCAGAGCTCTGCTTCTATTCTCAAGCTTTTCCTGAAAAATGTCGACCATAACCAAAGATGCCAGTGCTACAGCCATTCCAACATTCTCTCGAGAAAACTACACTGTATGGAAGAAAAGAGTTCGTGCTCATCTTTCTTATCTTCATGACGACATGTGGAATGTTGTCACAGAAGGTCCTATCAAGATCGATAAGGAGAAAGCTGGCTGGACCGCTGATGAAAAGAGGTAGAACAACCTCAACAACATGGCTCTTGATACATTATCGAATACAATACTGCCAAAGAGGTCTGGGACCGACTCACCAAACTGTGTGAGGGCAACGAGCAAACCAAGGAAAATAAGATCATGGTTGCCACTCAGCAGTTTGATACCACCAACCGCTCCGGATGTGAAGATGACAGCTCAGCAGCTGAGCAGCGATGCCATGTCTCTCTTTGTGAAGAAGTTTGGCGACTTCATGAAGAAGAGCAACTTTAACTCAAAATATTAAAATTCTAATGACATTAAGAAATCTAAAGCTAATGTTACGTGTTTTAATTGTGGTATTAAAGGTCATTATGCATCGGAATGTCGGAAGCTGAAACGTGAAGATGCAAAGGATGATGGAAAAGAGCTGAAGGCTCTTATGGCAGGTGACGGGAAGAACAAATGAAACAACCGTGATTCCTACTTCTCATCCAGTGAAAGTGATGAAGAAGAGGTGGCCTGCTTCATGGTAAGAGAAGATGAAGAAAGGACTCAGGAGACTGAGGTATTTGACTTCTCTTCCTAATGGTTTTCAAGGGAACAATTGGTAGCTGCACTAGATGACATTGTCATCGAGTACAGAAAGCTAGCAGAATCCCTAAATGAACCTGAATCTTCACCAGATGTAAACAAATCGATTCTATTTCAAACTGAAGAGTCAAACGTTTTCGAAAAGAAGGTTGAAGAGATCTCATCTAAGAATGAGATGCTCAAAGAACAGATTCAAACTCTTTCATCTGAAAACAAGAGATTGAATTATGTTGTTTGTGCATGAACAAGGTCTGGAGAAGCTGTCAAATATCAGGTTAGCAAGTTAAAACCTGTTGGATCTAGATCTGGATTGGGATTTGATAGCAATGACCTAACCTGTCCTGTAAAAAGTCAAGCTCTGCAACTGACAAGCTTAAGCCAATAAGCTTTGTCAAAGGTAGTATGACTGACATTGAATCTGATCATATTCATGAAGAAGTAGCTTTCAAAAATGAAATAATTTATGTTTCGCCGATTGTTAGCTGGCTTAAAAATAAGCTAGAAGCAGCAAGCAAGTCTAGAAATCTAAAACCTGACTCTAAGTCAAGGAGTTTTAAAAGTAAGTCTTCTTCGAAAGCTAAGGGATCAGTGGCTAGTAGGAAGTCATCTGCTAAGTCAAAATCTCATGCATTAATCACAACGCAAAATGGGAAATCCATCAGAATAACTCAAATATGGATTCCTAAGGGACTAATTGATCGAGGACCCAATTAAATATGGGTACCAAAGTGTGTAAATAGTTTTTTTTGTAGGTGATGCATGAGGATTGCAGGAATGAAGCAGGAAGAATACTCTTTTGAGTATATAGCCTAGAAGATCAACAATGGCCTTTGACATTCTAGTAGATTAAATTTTTTTATTTGTTAAAAATATATTTGGTCTTTGGATCACAAAAACTGTCTCTTATGATTTTCTGTCCCTATAAAAATGAGAGAAAAAATTACTTTGAAAGTAAAGATACTCTCCAGACGAATGACCTTAATCGATCTATTAGACAAGTGTATCTAAAAGAAACGGTCTGTACTTAGACGTATTTTTGCTCACAATCTATACATCTAAGTCTATATGTTGAGGTTTAAAACGTACGCGGTTAGACATACACGTCTAATAGACGTTAAACTTTTTATGTCATGAGCAAGAGGATGCTCACGTCTAACCAAACACACGTCTAACACGTGATGTTCATGCGTAATTATACGTACATGTCTAATAGACATTAGACGTAATTTTTACAACACAGAATTAGACGTATGCGTCTAATGGACCCATCCATCTAATAGATGTTTAGTTATATGGATTTGTGTAGTAAGAAAAACGTCTAACTACGTACCGATTAGACCGATCAAGGACAGCTGTCCCACATGAAGAGCTGTCCATTTTTCCCGCTCAAATATTAATCAGTCGTCTCTTAACAACATGAAGACACGTGTCTTTCAAGTTTAGAGAGAATGACTGATATACCCCCATTTTTAATTATAACTCTTTGGAAAGGACGTCTAAAATTAATTGATGGGCCATACCCTTAAGAAAAGTGACGGTTATTCTGTATAACTTTTCTATGTCTATATAAGGACATCCTTGCATGAGTTTGAAAGTTTTTCATCTCTCGAGATTCTTAAGAACCCTGGTTTTCTTTGCATCTTTCTCTCTAAATCTATCTAAATCTTGTTTCTGTTCATATTCTTCCAAAAATGGTGAACAAGAGAATCACTCTGGGTCATTGTACGTTGCAGGTGGATTTTCCATCGGTCTACACTTTCGATCAGCCGAAAGTGGTGGATATGTTCAGAACCCTAGAGTATTCTAGGTTGAGAAAATATCTTGGAGGTCCTTTCATATTTTATGAAAAGGAAGTTCGCGAGTTCTTCAAATCTGCAACAATGGTAGGCGACTCTATCGTAGCAACCGTTAATGGCGTGGAAGTATCATTCGACGAGACTGTATATACAGATTTCTTCGAACTTCTGACGGAGGGGCATAAGTTCGACATGCTTCTCTCTCCAGAAACAATGCAAGAGATGAAGAAGGCTTTTTTTGCCGATGGTTCGATGATTCATGTAAATGGAAGCAAGAAGGTTCTCAAACCTCACTTCATTCTGCTAAACGATGTGATAGCAAAAGCGCTCCAAGGAAAGGCTGGTTCTTTTCATCTTTATAGTCATGATCGTTTTGACTATATGTGCGCCATCTCAAAGGGAATCCAGGTAAACTTGGCTTCAACTCTTTTTCAGAACCTTCGCTTTTCTATCAACCAGGCGAACAAGGAAAGCATAACGTTCGCGGCTCAACTAAGTCGATTGTTGGAGCATTTGGTGCCTCTAGGTGCCTCTAGTCATCAGACAATATGAATGAAGAACAATATGAAATCTTCCTTAGGTGCCTCTAGTCATCAGACAGGTGGTAGGCCTACTACTCGATCCAGACAACCGTCTACGTCCTTTATGTCAACAGGGGCGAAGAGATCAAAGACCATCAATGAATCAGAGGCTAGTTCCTCCAGTCTGAAAAGCTCTACAAAGAAAGATTTTGAATTAGTTGATTCAAGAATCAGGCAAGGTCTAGGTGCACTTGCCTCTATTCCCCTGTCCTCTCTGTCTTCTTCGGCGACCATCCTAAGAAAGCCCTCGAGATCTGGTGTCTCGAAAGAAAAGAAGTCTAAGACGCCCCACGCGTCTAAATCAATGAAGGTAACTTCTTCTAGACCATTGGCCGATGTGCCTAAGTTTGATGTTCCTGTGATGGAACAAGTTGAATATGTTTTTACTCCTGAAAAGGAATCTGCTGAAGGGCCTGTTGTCGAGTCAGCTGATCCGAATATTGAAAATGTTAACAGGACTGAGTCTCCCGTTAATCAACCTGATCAAGTAGCCGCAGGTGCTACAAAGATTTACTAACCAAAACAAGGTGTTGTTCTTACCCTTGTTGTTGGTAATTCTACTGAAAAAGAGTCATCTGTTTCTATCAGAGAGTCTCCCTCGTTAAATCTCATTACTAAGGATTCCTTAGTAACCGGGAAGGTCACTCGTGTAAAGCTCTCTACTGAATTGTGAAAAAAAACCCAATCTACGTACGAGTTGATGCGTTCCGCATGGCTGTCATGTGGAATTGTATTTAGTGAACCTAGACTTGATCCAAAACCCGTCGAGGTTGCTGGAAAAGGTAAGAATATTGCAACTTCTGTTAATGAAGATGTATCGGAGGCAACCAACATTGTTGACCTTGTGTTATATCTAGTCAAAGCCATTACGGCTAAAAAGATGGAAATTTTTGAATCTTGGATCCTGGAAAGATTGTCTGTCAAGAACAGTGAAGCATTAACAAATTCTGAAATAATTTTTGAATGGAAGAAGCGTGTAGCTAATGAGAAAAAGGCTCTCAAGTGGGCCAAAACTTCAGATGTGCCTGAAGCTCTGAAGAGAAAGGATCTTGTTAAAGCGTGTTTAAGAGGAAGAGCGTTATTTCCAATTCTTGAAGCCAGAAAGGCAAACTTTAACCCCGTTGAGAAAGGCTCTGAAGTGGAAGCGAAAGTTCTGAAAAGATTAGACAACATTATGGACAATTACGTCTCGGTTGTTACCCGATACGTTCATGGTGCTAATTGCTCTAGAGCAAATCCTTTTGTTAATGATGAACCAATGGATATCCCTGATGATAATAATGATACAGATGAGCTAGATGTTGCTCTACTAATTAAATTTGGGAATCTGTCTGCTGAAGAAAGACGTCTTTTGGATCAACCCGTTCAAGAGAATCCTCTCTTAGAAGAAAAAGTGATTGTTCAAGAGCCTAAACAAGCTCTTCTAACTCATGAAGAAGAAGTTGTTGAAGAAGATGTTATTGAGGAGTCTGTTCAAACTCCTAATGATGAAGAAGCTATGAAATCCCCTGTTGTAAGAACAGAGGAAGCCCAAGAGAAGGACGCTGAAGTGACTCAGCCAGAAATCATCAGATCTGAGGAGGAACCATACAAAGATAAAGATGCTGAAGAAGAAAGTTCCTCATCTGAGGAGGAACAGAATCAAATTGCTAGGCCCCTTCCATTCCCTGAGATAATTGCGGGTAGTGTTCACTAGTAGAAAAAGAGGTATCAGTAAGGGCGAAAACCGTTACTGAAAGCATCAAAAGTCGTTACTGATAATTATCTGTAACGACAAATAAAACCGTTACCATTCGTTATAGACACACTCGTCACAAAAACTTCTCATGCATCAGTAACGGCTTTTGAAAGCCGTTACTGATAGTCATGGAACGACAATAACGGTACTAGCCGAGGTAAAACCGTGACTGAAACTTCACAGGTATCTGTAACGGTTTTCGAAAACCATTACTGATAGTTGTTGGACAACAGTAATGGTACAATCCGTGTTAAAACCGTCAATGTTGTTCAATGACTATCAGTAACGACTTTCGAAAACCATTACTGATACCTAAGAAGTTTCAGTCACGGCTTTTTTGTTAAGTTAAACCGTTACAGAGCAAATTGCGGTAATGGTTTTTTAATGCATAAAACAGTTACTAAATAATAATCGTTTTTTTATATATATATATTTCATATATAAACCAATAACCAAAACCACAATTATCAATAACCAAAACCACAATTAACAATAACCAAAACAATCATCAATAACCAAAAACCACAATCATCATTTCAAAACAACAATCATTCACAAACTACAATCATATCTTAAATCCATAAAAACCGTTAATTAACGTACTTCAAATAACACACATACATTTATAAAAACTATTTAAACCTTCAACTAACCAGAATTCAAGTGGGAGGGGCATCATCACTAGTCGAATTAGGGGCATCATCTCTAGTGGGAGGGGCAGGTGGACGTGGATGGATAATAAGAATTTCATCGTCTCCCTCATCTCAAACATCTCATCCCGCATTCTATCACGCTCTACAAATGATTGTTGTCTCTCTCTTTGTGATTCTTTGCGCTACATTTGACACTGCCTTTGTGCTTCCTCACGCTCCATTTGACGCTCGAGTAATGCTTCTTCGCGCTCTCTCCGTGACTGAAGTTTCTCCGCTTCACGCTTCTCTCGCATTCTCTGCATCTCCTCAAGTAAAACTCGGTTTTCTTCACGGAAATGTTGCGTGTCACTACGCAGTGTGCTAGAACCCCCACGAGCATCTGCTCTAAAACATGTAGGTGTGACACCTGAGCCCATACCCACGACTCACCCATGTCCCTGAGACCCGAACGCATACTCAGTCAACTGTAGGTCATTCCTAGTCGGGTCTTCTTCTAAAGTAGTTCGCAAGGTAGTCTACAAACATAAATTAAATTTTATTACATACATAAAATAAATGAAACTAATAAACACGAATTACCACTTTTTCTTGAATAATAGGGGAAACCTCCGGATTTGGATCTTGCAGAGTTGGTTTCTTTGTATGAGTGTGGAGAAATAATTCCGCAAAATTAGGCGAGGTACCGGTAGTCTTCTCCTGTACAAATTTAATAATTGATAAAAACGTAATAACATTATAAACTTTGTTATTCAATGATAAAACGAACCATTTGCTTCTCCACTTGCGAAAATGAGATATTGCCCGCATGATTCTTGTACACAACACGCGACCTATTTTGCGCATTCACATTACTTGTTTTATGCAAATAAGAAAACATTTGTGTTTAATGAATGATTAATGTAAGAGCTCTTTACAAAAACTTTAACTTACCTTGAACTCCGGAGTGAGAAAGCGACGATCAAGAAGATAATGCCAATCGCTTCCTCGTTACCTTCACGAGCTTTAACATACAAGGTGTTCCATCTATCCCATAATTTATTTGCTTGAAATAAACCTTGTCTGCGATAGTTGTTGATGTCCTCCCCCACAGCCACAAAAGGATCATAAATAGTCAACATTAAAATATGATTATAGGTTGTGATGAATACATAAAAATTAATAATATAAAAAGTTACCGTGATAGTCATCCATATGTGATCTAGCCGAGTAGAGCTCAGGTCCGACCAACGCAAAGTCCTGTGAGGTAGTGCATTGGAGTCTCGAATGACACTCCCAATATGCCTCGACCACGTTGTCCTATTATCGCACATTGGTTTACCATCTATCCCGTTAAATTGAAGAGTCATCTTTTGTCCCTCTTGCAATCTACCAACTGCTGTATTTTTGTTCTTGCCCCGTCTCCTCCTAGAAATAGATCCTAAAATTAAACACAAAATTATATAGGATCATAACAAAATACTTAAGCAAACACCAGTACCTCCATCTTGCTCCTCAAACGGGGGTTGTGTCTCATCACCATCATAGAGGTTAGTGTTTGGTACACTATCAACATTCATGACATCATCAAGGTCCAAATCGATTTCCCCGATAGAGTTAAGTAATTGCAAAGGATCTTCTGAATGCTCCTCGGTCCTTTGTACAAGGTGGTTTAGCGCGCTGCTTAAACTCTTACCTTGCATTCTTTTAGGTGCCATGATAGCTGCAAATATTGAATGTAATGTTTATAAGAAAAATTTACAAGTAACCCTTCATAGAAAATAATTCAACCTTAATTAGAGTAACGGGGATTTATTGGTGTCACAATTTTCCATTCAAGCCTTGATGCCATATCTGTAGAGTAAAAGACTTGTTGTGCTTGGCTTGCCATTATGAATGGTTCATTTAGTTGAGTCTGTAGAATCCTGTTGATATTTATACTAATATAACCATACTTATCAACTTTAATGCCCCGATCTTTGTGATGAACATCAAACCATTTGCATTTGAAGAGAATAACTCGTCTTCTACAAAAGAATATCACTTCTATGATTTCATTGATCACTCCATAGTAGTTAATAGTCTCGGCCCCATTATTACCAACAAACAAAACCCCGTTATTTTGGGTGGTCAAACTCTCGTCATTTTTTCAGTGTTAAACTTGTAACCATTTATTTTGCACGAGTTATATTTCTTTGCACACAATGTAGGCCCACGTCCTAAAATCTTAAGATTTGTTGTCCTATCGGATTGATCGGTTAATTGCTCCACCTATTAATTAGAAATTATTGTTAAACTAATTTTCATATACTAAAAAGATAAATTGTTGAGACGATTACTTACTCTTTCTTAGAAATATCTAACATATTGTTTATCCCGAGTTTCAATTGAAATATTAGGAGGGCATGATTGAACGAAATCGCTGCGCAAATGATTGATTAAATTATTACTTAAATCATACCTCATAATGAAATTAATGGACTTACTTATAATATTCTTTAGCTTCGCAATTTTTTTTAAGATGTACCAATGAGCACGCTCACGGTCACCTGGTTGATATGTGTAGGCTGTGCCATTAGATAAGTCTTCCATAGCGATGAATATGTGAAATGTTGTACTTGTATTTATCGATTCATCTTCTGACTCTTGATCGTCCAAATATCGGGCACACATGCTCATAGTCTCATTCAAAAGGTAACTCTCGCTGATTGAACCTTTTGGAAAGTTCCTGTTCCTAAGGTATTTCTTGAGTGTGCTCATATATTATTCAACTGGATACATCCATTGATACTGAACTGGCCCTCCAAGACAAGCTTCAAAAGCTAAATGAACTGGCAAGTGCACCATTATATCAAAAAAATGTGGAAAGATCTTCTCCAATTTGCAAAGTGTCAAGACAATGTCGTCATTTAATGTTTCCAATTGCCCGCATTGTAAACTTTTTTGGTAAAGCAACCGAAAGAACCTTGCTAAATTCACCACAACATCGTACACATCATCAGGAAGTAGGCCATGTGTAGCTAGTGGAAGGAGATATTGTAATAAAATGTGACAATCGTGACTCTTCAATCCTGAAATTGTTTTCTCCTCCATGTTTACACACGCCCCAATATTTGAACAAAAACCGTCAGACATTTTAATATCTTTCAAAAATTGGCATTAACGTTTCTTGTGTTCTGAGGACAATGCATAGGGGGGCCGCGAACACCGAAGAACACCATTGTGTTCAACCGGATGTAAGGAATATTTTATGTTCATTATGACCAAATCTTTCTTTGCTTTAATTCCATCATTGGTCTTTTCTTTGAAATTCATTAAAGTTCCCAACAAACTATCACATATATTCTTCTCAATATGAATTACATTCAAATTATGTCTCAACATCAAAGATTTCCAGTAAGGCAATTGAAAGAATATACTGAATTTGTTCCAATTATCACCTCGGGATTCATGTATAACTTTCGTTTTCTTAGGCAAGTACTTTGTCAAACAAATTTACTTTAGATCTCGTGCCTGCAATTGAATTTCGGAACCCAATAATAGTATAGTAGGACCTCTATGCTCATTATGCCCGTCAAACGTATCGGTCTCTTTGCGCCATCGATGATTAGACGGGAGGAATCGTCGATGATTCATGTAACACTCCTTCTGGCAATTTGTTAACCTCAAAGACGCAATGTTCTGATTACAAGACGGACATGCCAATTTCCCTTGTACTCCATCCAGACAAATTTGCATATGCCGGGAAATCATTAATAGTCCACATAAGAGCTGCGCGTAAATTAAAATATTATTTTCTGCTTGCATCGTATGTCTTCACACCGGTATTCCACAATTCCGTCAACTCTTCAATAAGTGGCTAAAAAAATACGTCAATACAATCTCCGAGACTTTTTGGTCCTGGAATGAGCATTGAAAGAAGAAAATTGTTTTTGTCCATACATGTGGTAGGAGAGACGTTTTAAGGGATGAGAATAACTGGCCAAATGTTGTATGATGTTTTTCCGCTAGCAAAAGGTTGAAAACCATCACTTGCCAAACCAAGTCGCACATTTCGAGGTTCTGTTGAGAAATTTGGGTACAAGTTATCAAAGAACTTCCATGTCATTGAATTAGCAGGATGCCTCAACATCATCTTCGGGATTGTTATCTTTATGCCAAGTCATGCGTGGAGCAGTTTTGGAACACATGTATAATCTTTGCAACCTCGGTTTTAATGGAAAATAGCGCGGCGACTTATTGGGTATATACTTACCATTCACTTTCGTTCGAATTGCACCTTTAGATTTATTGACATTCCACCTAGAAAGCCCACAAACTTTACATTTCTGCAAATCCTTATCCTCTTTACGAAAAAGCACGCAATCATTCTTACACGCGTGAATTGTTTCGTACGATAGGCCCATGTCTTTAATGAATTTCTTGCACTCATAATACGAATTCGGTAGTTGATTATGAATTGGCAGTATTTCCTCCTTCAATAAACTCAACAATAAATCAAATGACGTGTTTGTCCACTGACCTACATTATTTATGTGAAGAAGTTTAAGAAGAGTTGAGGTTTTGTCAACCCCCTCACTATATTTAGGATCGGTACGAAGTATAGTCATTCATGTTTTGTCTTGGATTTCCATCTAACCTAACATACAAATTAATAATCCAACAACCTAACATCAATAATCAAACATACAAATCATTTATTAATATAATAATCCAAAATTCAATAATATAACATACAAATAATCTAACTTAATCTATCAATCCAATAATCTAACATACAATTAATCTAATAATCCAAACATGCAATAATCTAACATACATATAATCTAACTTAATCTACCAATCTAATAATCTAACATACAAATAATCTAATAATCCAAACATACCATAATATAACATACAAATAATATAACTTAATTTATCAATCCAATAATCTAACATTCAAATAATTTACCTAAATCTAACATAAAATAATTATCCACTAACCTAACATCAATAATTACTAACAATCTTACATTGATTGTAAATAAGAACTAACCTGGATTTTGAAGTGCAAACTACAATCCGCGGCAGCAAAGACAATGGCAAATTCAAACCCCGATAGAATTGAAATTAATGCAACATGATTCAACAGTTCAAACGCAAAAAGTGATAATGAAAACCTGATTCAACAGTTCAACATATATAAGAAGTAACATGATTGAATACATGATTATACCGTTCAAACAGCAGTGAAGAACGAATTCAACAGTTCAAACGGGGAAATTCAGAATTTCTGCAAACCAAAAATTGGATTATGTTGATAGGAGGCCAAACCCTAAACCAAAATCAAAAGCATCTAAGTGCTGTTAGCATCTAAAGCATCATCTGTATATACCATACCAATCAAGAATTCTGCACATAATTCAGACATGGAAAACAACTATTCAACTCAGGAAGGCTGGAAAAGTGACAGTTAGTGAATCAAACATAATGTAGTTGCTGAGCATTTCAAATAGAACTACAGTATGTCTAGGTTTACAAAAAAAACTAAACAAATACCAATGATTGAATGAAAGATCCGAAGTAATATATAAATTAACGATCCAAACATTACTTCAATCAATGTTCCTAATACTACATTAATTCAATAATTGTTCCTAATGTTCCTAATCCAAAATAGAACCAAAATAAAACGGGCGGAGGGAGAAGAGAGTTTAACTTGATCGATCGAAGAAGAATAGAGGATCCCTGACTGGTTCGATGATCGGCGGGTGGTAGGGAATAGAGGATCGATGATCGTCGGAGAGAAGATGATCGGCGGAGGAAGAAAAGAGAGAAGAAAACTTACCTGGCGGCGACGGCGACTTCAACAGATGGGCGGCGACGGCGACTTCAACAGACGAGCGGCGATTTCAACGGTCGTCTTCAACACACGGACTTCAACAGATGATCGGAAAGAAGAGGAGAAAGCGCGGAGGAAGAAAAGAAAAGAAAGAAAAGAAAGAAAAGAAAGAGGGAAGTTGTTCGCTGGTTTATTACAGACTATCTGTAACGGTTATTGAGAAAACCGTTACAGATAATACATTAGTAATGGATTTAGAAAAAAACCGTTACTAATGACTTTTTCCAAAAAACGTTAACTAAAGCAGTATCTATAACGACTTTTGATAAAACCGTTACAGATAGTGGAAGGAAAGATGAAAAGTCAACTTAATATCTGTAACGGTTATTGAGAAAACCGTTACAGATAATACATTAGTAACGACTTTAAATGAAAACCGTTACTGATGACTTTTTTCAAAAAAACGTTAACTAGAGCAGTATCTGTAACGGTTTTTGATAAAACCGTTACAGATAGTGGAAGGAAAGATGAAAAGTCAGCTTAATATCTGTAACGATTTTCCTTAAAACCGTTACTAATACCCTTTTCCAAAAACGTTAACTGAAGCCGTATCTGTAACGGTTATTGACAAAACCATTACAGATAGTGGAAGGAAAGATGAAAAGACGGCTTAATATCTGTAACGGTTATTAAAAACCGTTATAGTTAATACATTAGTAACGGCTTTAGAAGAAAACCGTTACTGACGACCTTTCCAAAAACTATAAAATGATGCAATATCAGTAACGACTTTCGAAAGACGTTACTAATACCCTTAATTCGAAAAATAGAATTTAAGCTGCTAATATCTGTAACGGTGATTCTTTATATCCGTTACTGTAACTTTTTATCAGTAACGGCTACTGTTACTGATGTTCTTATAACAGTAACAGTTTAGTATAACCGTTACTGATGAAAAGTATTAGTAAGAGTGTTCGAGCGCCGTTACTAGTAGTCGTTACAGAAGACCTTTTTTCTATTAGTGGTTCATGAGAATATCAACAATCCTCTACACTACAAGGGAGATCTGTATGAAAGATTTCATAGGGCTGAAGGGAATTAGTAGAAAAAGAGTTGAATAAATTTGGTAATGTGTCTGAGAAGGATCAACCAGAGCAATCCATGCAGATTCATACCAATTTTGAACCTATTCAGAGTATGGCAGCAGAATCTCAAGAAGATTCATCTAATGAAGAATCTTCTGCTGACGGTATCAAGCTTCTAAAGTCTATGACTTATGTGCTCTCCTCTCTTCAGAAGAACGTGGTATCTAGGGGATCAAATATGATAAAGACTTTGAACACCCAGAAAGAAGAGAGAAAGGAATTTGCTGATTTTGTCAAAGTTCTTAATAAATTGGATAATACTCTGAAGAAGAACACGTATGAGACTCACATCTCAAATTCAAACTTCTCCAAATTTGAAAAGAAGCTCTACAGTCGTCAACTGAAATGATGGACCTTGAAAGGCACATCAATGATGATCGTCATCGAGAGACTATGGAGGAACTCAATCTGGTGAAAAACCAGATGGTTGAAATTCAAGGATGTTTAATAAGAAATGATGATGAACAACTGGAATTTGCTGACTCTATTGGAAGAAAATTTCAAGCAAAAGAGAATGCAAAAGCTGATGCCGAAAAAGATCAACCCCATATCACCCAAGGTGAGTCAAGTAGAAAAAGTGACGGTGTGTCAACCGACACTAGATCTAGACGAGCGCCGAGTAACGATGAAAATTCAAGGCCAACTAAAAGAGGCGGAGGACGAAGCGGTAGTGATCGTGGAGGCCGAAGCAGTGGTGGTGGTCGTGGTAGGCAATCTGGTTTTGATCAAAGAGGTCGTGCCAGTGGAAGTGATCATGGTGGGAGATCAAGTGGAAGCGGTCGTGGTGGTCGAAGTCTTCCTCCTTTTCTAAATCTGTTAAGCGGTTAAGATATGAGCCCAACCGATCCTCGAGTAAAAAGGGAAGAACAATAATTTCTTATCTCTTACTCTGTTAAGTTTCTCAAACTATGTTTCTGTGATTATGTTTCGAATATTGGTTTTGAAAATCTGTAAAGTTTGCTGTAAGTGAACAAAAGGTTATTTATATGATGAATGCGTATTTTATTACATATATGCAGGTCTTCAATTTCATCATCAAAAAGGAGGAAATTGTTGGGTCAAATTATTTTGACTTAGTGTTGAAATAGTTTGACTATTGGGATTTTGATGATGAAATAATTTATGCGTGTAATTGTTTTTAATGTAAGTGTATTAAAGAACAATTTGATTAGACTTGGTTCTAATGAGGCTCATTAGACCGATTTGGCATTAGATGCACAGAGTTAGACGTGCAGTCTAACTAGCGAAGTTAGACGTGTAGTCTAACTAAGCAGTGTTAGACGTGAAGTTTAACTAGAGGAATTAGAGGTGCAGTCTAACTCAGTGGAGTTAGACGTGCAGTCTAATAGACTCCGTAATTAGACGTGCAGTCTAATATATTCTGAATTAGACGTGCAGTCTAAGTCGTGGAGTTACACGTGCAATCTAATAGATTTCAGAATTAGACATGCAGTCTAATAGATTTCAGAATTAGACATGCAGTCTAACTCAGTGGAGTTAGACGTGCAGTCTAATGGAAATCGTAATTAGACGTGCAGACTAACTCGTGGAGTTAGACGTGCAGTCTAATAGATTTCGGAATAAGACGTGCAGTCTAATAGATTTCGGAATTAGACGTGCAATCTAACTCAGTGGAGTTAGACATGTAGTCTAATGGAACTCGTAATTAGACGTGCAGTCTAACTCGTGGAGTTAGACGTGCAGTCTAATGGAACTTGTAATTAGACGTGCAGTCTAACTCGTGGAGTTAGACGTGTAGTCTAATATACTCGGAATTAGACGTGTATTTTAATATATTGTGAAAGTTAGACGTGTGGTCTAACTCCTTCAGACAAGTCTTAAGTAGAACCGGAATTAGACGTGCAGTCTAACGCAATGGAGTTAGACGTACAGTCTAATGGTTTGTGAAAGATTAGACGTGTAGTCTAATTAGTGAAAGTTAGACGTGTAGTCTAACTCCTTCAGATTAGTCTGAAGTGATTGTAATTAGATGTAAGTCTAATACCATTAGACCAGGCGGTCTAATGGATTCTGCTCTTAGACGGGGACGTTTGATTTCATTAGATGAGGTCGTCTAACTGAAATACGTCTAATGCTATGCTTAAGCAGTATGCTTGAAGCTAGCACCCGCCTACCCACGTGCTATAGCTGTATGTTAGGATCGGGGACGCCCTTGGAGGACCGGGGTGTTTCCGGTTTCAGTAAGGGTGGCCTCTTACAACACACAACAACTCTTTTGGTGATAGTCCGGTTAGAGACTAAAACCGTTCTCAGCACTGCGCAAACTGTCACAGACTCTTGAACCGGGTTCAAGGGCGGAAATGTTTGTTTTAGGTTGAAGCAACGAATGCGACTTTTAGATGATGTTTTAGAAGGAGTCGGTTTTATGGATATGAGTGACCGGTTTTAGGAGTATGATTGGTGTAATGTTTAGGTTAAGTAAGAAAGAAATGAAAGCAACGAAAGAACACGAGACAAGAATTTGTTTATGGATGTTCGGAGCAAACCCTCCTACGTCACCCCTTCTTCTCAGGTTATGAGAAGGATCTCCACTAACTCTTTAGAGTTACAACAACACTTCCGGTCGAGCCCAACTTCGCTACTCGCCGGTTACACCAAACTCACACTTTGATGTAATACAACAACTCAACACAACAATACACAAAGAACTTCCGGTTTTGAACACACCGGTTTTGGAATATAGCACTTTATCTCTCTAGTATTCAATGCTTTGATAATTGGTTTTCGTAATCCGTCACTTGCGTTTAATGGAGACGATCCGTCTTCCTTTTATAGCTGAAAGTAGCCAACGGTTACTTTCTTCTCTCTCTTGCGGATTGGTCGATCATTAGCACACCTGATGCAGAAAGGTTGCTTGCACGTTTCAACTTCCTCAACACCTGGCGTTCATGCATCAGCTCTGAGCATAAGGTGACATAGCCAGTTTTTAGATTGAGACACGTGTTGAGCATCCACTACCGGTTGTCAGCATCGGATCAATAAAGCATCATTGCTTTCCTCGCATGCTTCTGATCGGATCCGATCTTCTTTTATTCTTTCAAGACACGTTTCTTCCGTCATGGTACGTCACTCTTGAAATTTGAATCTTCTGACTTTTGTTCTGAACCATCCGGTTTCTGTGCCTTGTGCAGTATCATCCGGTTGGAATGTAATCTTTTGTCTTCGTTAACCGGTCGCTTGAGAAAGTAAAACCGGTTTCTCTGATCTTTAACTTGATCACTTGAAGCTGGTTTCTTTGAAGTGTAGTAGCAACCGGTTTTTGATGCCCCAACCGGTTCGTACGGTTTTAATCTGTATCTGCACATGAAAGTTAACAACTGTTTAGTTTGTCTGGCCGGTTCCAAAATTAATCTATTTAATTTTTCTATCAATTTCTCCCTTTTTGATTATTTAGAATAAATATTCAAAACTTGTAATGTATGGCCGGTTTTGAGAAAATTAACTTACTTAATTTTTCTATCAATTTCTCCCTTTTTGATTATTTAGAATAAATATTCAAAACTTGTAATGTATGGCCGGTTTTGAGAAAATTAACTTACTTAATTTTTCTATCAATTTCACCCTTTTTGATTATTTAGAATAAATATTCAAAACTTGTAATGTATGGCCGGTTTTAAACATGAGATTGATTGTTTTGAGAGAAATATGTTTCAAAAACATGAGTATGATTTTTTTTTGAGAGAAATATGTTAGAAAATCATGAGTTTGATTTTTGAGAGAAATATGATAGAAAATCATGAGTTTGATTTTTGAGAGAAATATGTTAGAACCTATTAGAAAGAGCAAAGTAACCAAGTTCTGAAACATAATAAAAACATAATTGTTCATAGTAAACAAAGAAAGAGGTTTAGGGCTTGGATGGTCCCCCCTTGTGTGGCTCCTTTTCCAGCTCCTTCTCCAACCGTTTTCTTTCTTCTTCTTGCCTTGCCTTGAATTCTCTATCTCGTCTTTCGGCATCAATTAGCACACCGGCCCATACACTTGAGTGACCGGTGCCCTTATTTTTGAGATTGAAGTTGGCATAAACTGGTTTTGGATCGGGGACGCCCTTGGAGGACCGGGGTGTTTCCGGTTTCAGTAAGGGTGGCCTCTTACAACACACAACAACTCTTTTGGTGATAGTCCGGTTAGAGACTAAAACCGTTCTCAGCACTGCGCAAACTGTCACAGACTCTTGAACCGGGTTCAAGGGCGGAAATGTCTGTTTCAGGTTGAAGCAACGAATGCGACTTTTAGATGATGTTTTAGAAGGAGTCGGTTTTATGGATATGAGTGACCGGTTTTAGGAGTATGATTGGTGTAATGTTTAGGTTAAGTAAGAAAGAAATGAAAGCAACGAAAGAACACGAGACAAGAATTTGTTTATGGATGTTCGGAGCAAACCCTCCTACGTCACCCCTTCTTCTCAGGTTATGAGAAGGATCTCCACTAACTCTTTAGAGTTACAACAACACTTCCGGTCGAGCCCAACTTCGCTACTCGCCGGTTACACCAAACTCACACTTTGATGTAATACAACAACTCAACACAACAATACACAAAGAACTTCCGGTTTTGAACACACCGGTTTTGGAATATAGCACTTTATCTCTATAGTATTCAATGCTTTGATAATTGGTTTTCGTAATCCGTCACTTGCATTTAATGGAGACGATCCGTCTTCCTTTTATAGCTGAAAGTAGCCAACGGTTACTTTCTTCTCTCTCTTGCAGATTGGTCGATCATTAGCACGCCTGATGCAGAAAGGTTGCTTGCACGTTTCAACTTCCTCAACACCTGGCGTTCATGCAGCAGCTCTGAGCATAAGGTGACATAGCCGGTTTTCAGATTGAGACACGTGTTGAGCATCCACTACCGGTTGTCAGCATCAGATCAATAAAGCATCATTGCTTTCCTCGCATGCTTCTGATCGGATCCGATCTTCTTTTATTCTTTCAAGACACGTTTCTTCCGTCATGGTACGTCACTCTTGAAATTTGAATCTTCTGACTTTTGTTCTGAACCATCCGGTTTCTGTGCCTTGTGCAGTATCATCCGGTTGGAATGTAATCTTTTGTCTTCGTTAACCGGTCGCTTGAGAAAGTAAAACCGGTTTCTCTGATCTTTAACTTGATCACTTGAAGATGGTTTCTTTGAAGTGTAGTAGCAACCGGTTTTTGATGCCCCAACCGGTTCGTACGGTTTTGATCTGTATCTGCACATGAAAGTTAACAACTGTTTAGTTTGTCTGGCCGGTTCCAAAATTAATCTACTTAATTTTTCTATCAATTTCTCCCTTTTTGATTATTTAGAATAAATATTCAAAACTTGTAATGTATGGCCGGTTTTGAGAAAATTAACTTACTTAATTTTTCTATCACTGTACTCTACTTCTGCTCCACTTTCTAGTGAAGATTAGTACGATAGCTATATGCAACCAACCAACGAATACCACGTAAAAGAATTTCCCTCATATTACTTGTTTTGCAGGTACATCTCTGATGGAATATTCGGTGCACTACTAGTTGTTGTACGACCACGATCCCTGTGCTCAGAACTTGCTGTGTACTATGGAGGGTTTCCAAGGGAAGAGTGCCACGTATCATTCTAAAGATTCGACCGTTAGTCTCTGCCTAGTATTTATCAAATTTCAAGTACAACGGACGAACTGCCATTCGATCAACTAAGAAATACTATCTAAGAAGACCTACTGATAAATCAATTATTTGAATATTCAAGTCGTAAGCTGCTTTCCTAATTATATTGTGTGTGAATCAAGAGAGAGCTAGAATAAAAAACACCGTTAGTTGAGTAATATTCTTTATCTTGTAAATTGAATAGAGTGTGTTCTGTTCAATAGTGAGCTAAGTGTGTGCAAACTGTATTTGATTCGAATCATATTATAGTGAATCCTTCCGGTGGTTGGAAGAAGGGGTGACGTAGAAGAGTTTGCTCCGAACATCCATAAACAAACTGCTGTGTCTTTTCATTAATGTCATCTTCTCATTCTTCATCTTGAGCTTCAAACCTAAGTAAACAATTTCTCCTTGATTCTATTTCAAGTGTTTACAAGGGTTTGCGTAGAATAGAAAGCGAATTAAATCCCTAACAAGATTTTTCTTTCAAACTATTTTTCATAAGCCTTCATCAATAGCCAGACCCCCGTCTCTATCGATAAAGTCGATCCTATCACATGGATTTGTCTTAATACAGAATGGGCCAATACTACTTCCCATATCCCATATCCCTTTCCTCCTTGTTATATAATAGTTCAAGACTTAAATGATAAGGATTAGAGGAGATGGAATGAAGAGTTTATGCCAAATTATTTTTTGTATTCCATATTATAATGATGATTCAAAAACATTTCACACTTATGTCATAAGTCTTATACATAAAAAATTTATAATCAAAATTGTATTTCTTATATTCTCACTTTTTTAAGTTATAAAAGACTTTTTAGGAAATAAATATATTGTCTTTTATATAATAAAACTTTATAAATGTCTCAAACTCTTGACCACAAATAAGAAGTTGAAGGTGGAGTAGAAATAGTCATTAATTTAGCAGGTGACTTTAAGAATAAAACCCGAATTAGTATTAATTTAATGTGGATATATATATATATATATTTATTCAATTATAATTGATTTAATATTTCTTTTTATAAATATTTAAACTTAGAACATTTATTACGAGTGTAACAAAGGTTACGTTAAGTCGTCATTTTACTTGAGAAACATGTAACATCTCGTGAAGAGGTTGTTAAGTACTTTAATAGGCTGTTTTTGTTTTTATTATTTTCCATTTTCTGTTTTATTTAAATATTATTTTGCTTTAAAAATAATTTGTACGACCTAATAGTAATGTTCTCACACAAATCTCTAACATTTTGCAAGTTCTCACACAAAAAAGTGTTCTTTAATTGTTCAATTTAATATTCTTCTTCTCTTGAAAAGCATCTACAAGTTTGTAAATATCTTTTGATAAATAATAGTTAAACTTTGAATATTTTAGTTTCAAGGTATAATCACCAAATTTTATAAATTCTATGATATTTTAGTTTAAATATTTTTTTATTTTGTATATTTTACTGCCTTAACAAATTTTAAATGTATAAAAAAATATAAATCATCAAAAAATATTATTTATAACATAAGGAAAAAAAATATTATGGATAAAGATCTGTTTGGATTTTATTTTATTTTCAATTTTTTTTTATATGTTGCCTTTTCGAGCATTACTTTACACTAACAAATATTTGCATTTTTTTTAATTTTAGACCTAGAACCCATGACAATAACATAAATGTGTGCTTTTAAATACAGTTTGATACCAAAATTAGACACATTTAGGCTTAGATTCTCCTTTAAATGAATAATTTAAAATTGAATATATAAATAAATAAGATGTAAAATAAAAAAATTTTAAATTAGAAAACATTATAATGTGACCGGCATTTGAGACATAGAGTCAATGCTCTCTCACACATGTAATCAATCACAAAATCAAAAATAAAATCTTTAAACTACGTTTAAACATTCAAAATAATTTTACTTCGTAATTTTTCAGTGAGTAATTTGCTGGAACTCTACAGAGGCAAAACAATTCTAAATTGACAATTTTAAACGTATTCTCGTAATGCCTAACATTTTGATGGTTAATCTAACTCGAAATTTTAAAAAATTACAACTTATGAGGCACGACTATCGAGTTATAATATTGCTTTTTCAAGAAGTTCAATTTTTGTGTTACACAATTTATTGAATGTGATATTATTCTTTTCCTTTTGAAATAAAATAAAATATTAATAGAGACAATAAGAAATTAAAAAATATAAATTAATTCTTATTTATTATAAATGAGTTAAATAATTAAAATAAAAATAAATAATAAAATTTAAATATCCACAGTGAGTTTTAAGCTTTACCATTGAGAGTTATCTACCCTCCATTTTGAATATATAATTTAAAATTAAGTTAAATCGTAATAAAACATTGACAACCATCTCAAAACAATATATCTTCAAATTTTGTATAAACCATAAATAATTTCATAAGTGTGAAACATTAAGAGAACAAAGAAATATAAGTCGCAAATAAAGATGACACCAAACATTAGAAATTATAAAGAAAAACATATAAAATGAATTTGTCTAAAATAAAATTGATCATAATTATTTGTTCGATAGATATTGTTAATGAAATTAATACATGTCAGTGGGTCTGAAATGAAAAGGACGGGTTGTAAAAACTCTTTAGATTTTTGTAGATTATTGATGAAGTTGATTCTCAATTTATTGGCAAAGTCTTTGGAGATAGAGTGTGACATGTGTGGATTGATAAAACTTCAAAATGGCTTATGACGACACATGATACAATGAGTATTAGCTGACTACCTATTGAATACATATATTAAAAATCCTCAAATCATTAAATAATTAAACAATATTTTGATTCATCTAACATTTTAACATTGATTTAAAAGTGTTCATGTCATAATCTATGTTTATCTTTTGACGTAACTTTGATTTTATATTACAATGATTTATCAAAAATAATACAACAATTCTCAAACAACTCAGTCGTAATCAAACTATTGAAAACTTGTCACACCGTAACATGTTTTTATCGTTTTGTTAAGGCTCGAGCTATTTAGAGATTTTGTTATACAATTTTTTAAAATGGCGTATCATGTAAGTACAAAACCAAGAATAAATAAAAGGATAGAAATAAAATAAATCACAAACACAATTTAAATAATGTTTAAAAATACACTAGAGTGGTAATTATAAACTCCCAACATAAGAATAAGAGAAACTTTTTTATACATAAAGAGCTAATATAAAATATTTTTAGATCCCTATCGTCTTGAACAAATTTTGAATCACCGTTTAAACGATAATTGAATATGCAGAAAATCATTAAATAAAACATAATTGAAACAATTTTAAGAAAAATAGTAAATAATATAATTGGATCAAAATATTCGTAGCTTGGATTTCTCAATAATGAGATCCGACATAGTAGATCATCTGGAGAAAAATCAGTACTTCCACATCACATAATATCGTAAATATAATTCTACTCGTATATGTCGAAACTAGATAGATAAGACACTTGGTCGAGATTGTAAAAAAAAATGAGTTAAAAAACATAATAATGGATAACGCCATGTAAAAGGATGAATACAAATAAGAGAGTAAGAATAATGTTGAATGAGAGTATTTTAAAAACAATAAAGGAGGGATTCTTAAATAGAGATAACGCCATAATAAAAGTGATTTTAGGTATAGTTAGAAGATTTTTAGCCCAAATTAATATAATGGGCTTAAAATTACCTAATATATTAGAATATGGGTCGAATATTTATCTATGTCAGAAAATTTGAGCATCGTCCAAAATATTATTCAATTTGGAGCCCAAACTACAATTTGTGTGATAGAATTGTATCTTATTGGGCCGTATTAGAAGAAAATTGTTAGAGGTTGCTACTTAAATTTTTTATTTTTAGACTAAATATTCAAAATGAGTTGAATCAATTATAACTCTACTAGGTAAGAAATGGAACTTCGGGGATATGAATTTTTTTTTTCCAATTTTAAACTGCAAAATCAAGCTTTACTGTAAAAACATGTTTTATTGGATTCATTACTAGTCATTATAATACTTCCTTTTGGTTCTACAAATTAAGATTATATTCCTAGAATAATAGTATCTTTTGAGGTAGTAAATTGAAAATTATAAAGGATTATTAATTATGG